>NC_056725.1:1938787318-1938992318 GCF_019279795.1 Protopterus annectens | reverse complement strand
TATCACAAGGGATAAGAAACTAAGAGTAATGCTACTCAATGCCAGAAGTCTAAACCTCAAGATGCATGCACTCGAAACTCTCCTTAGCATGGAGAACATCGATATCTGTGCAGTAACAGAAACCTGGTTCAAGGCTCCCGAGAGCACCCCAGCACTACCAGGTTATACCTCATAGCATGTTTTTCGGTCCCAAAACTTGGACCGAACCACAAAAGGAGGGGGAGTACCAATATTCATCAAAGATCCCCACACCTCCAGGTTGGTGGCACAGCACGAAGCATCAGAGACTATCCATGTGCAACGAACAGTGGATAAAACTGCCTTCTAGTTTATAGCCTGCTACAGACCACCCTCCCAAACCCAGGAACCCCACTCAGCCTTCCTGAGAACACTGAAAAATATGAAGGTCTCTCCAAACACCATTATATTGGGCGACTTCAACTACCCAAACATAGACTGGGAGCATTACTCTAGCTCCAACACCCTAGCCCAAAGGTTCCTAGAATTTATAAACTCAAATGCTATGGAACAGCTTGTTACCACTCCCACAAGAGGGGAAAAGATACTGGACCTGATCATCACCAACATGGGGACTCTATGCTCCAGACCAGAAGTGTATCCCTCACTGGTAAGATCAGACCATAAACTAATCTCACTAGATATTCACATCCCGACCCCAGCCCCTGCCCAGAAAACCACAGTGAAAAACTTCTCTAAAGCAAATTTCACACTCCTCAAAACCGAGGTGGAATCCTTCAAAGCCCCCGGGCCTGTGGAAAATATGGCCCAGACCGCAGAATCATTTATAAATGCATTCTATGAACACCTTCAGGAATGCATGGATCATGCAATCCCAAATAAAACCAAGTCCCAATCCTCCAAAGGCAGACTTCCTGTCTGGTGGACCACAGCCATAAACAAACTATACAATAGAAGGAGGAAGCTACTACATGATAGAGCAAAATCCCAAAAAGGGAAGGCATCTCTGATCAGTATTAGCAAAAAACTATGGGCACTCATAAAATCGTCTAAGGCCAGCTTCGAGAGAAAAATTGCACAGGACACTAAGGATAATCACAAGGCTTTCTTTAGTTATGTTAGGAACCTGGGTGGGAATTCCCAGATATGCTCAGAATTAGTCCAAAATGACAAAAAATACACCGAAACCACAGACATTGCCAACATCCTAGCTGACAGGTTCAGTGCAAACTTCTCCCCCCTTCCCCACCAAAAGGGCAAATATCTATCCCAGCAGAGTGCTTCCCCTATGACATCTTAGATGCTCAGGTAAGAGCCACCCTCTCCAAAGCAAAAAACACAGCATCAATGGGACCAGACGGTGTCCCGGGCTGCGTCCTACATGAACTCCAAGAAGAACTAAACCCAAACATAAAACTACTGTTCAATCTCAGCCTTACCACAGGATATGTACCGAAAGAGTGGCGTACAGCAGCAGTGGTCCCTCTCCACAAAGGTGGTGCCTCAACAGATCCTGGAAACTATCGCCCCATAAGCCTGACTAGCTTGGTCTGCAAAGCTATGGAAAGGATCATCATGGACTTCATAAATAAAGATATTTGGGACCTACAGGCATTGGATCCTACCCAGTTTGGCTTTATTAAGGGCAGATCCTGCCTCTTAAACCTGGTCGATTTCTTTGAAACAGTCACCAAGGCCATTGACTAGGGGAAGGTGGTCCACACAGCCTACCTGGACCTCGCAAAAGCCTTCGATACAATACCCCACTCGGGCATTATAGATAAGCTCACCAGCTTAAATATAAACCCCTATGTCACTAGATGGGTTGCAAACTGGCTCAAGGACAGAACCCACATGGTTAGAATTGCTGGAGCCATGTCAGACTCCAAACCAGTTACAAGTGGCATCCCACAAGGATCAGTCCTGGGACCTCTCTTGTTCGGTATATATTTCTCGGAGGTACAGGCCAACACGGAAGGACTGTGGCTGACCAAGTTCGCAGATGACTGCAAACTGGGCACCATAATCGACTCTCCAGCCGACACAAGCATCCTATAAAAGGGCCTCATAGAAACAGACAACTGGTGCCAGAGCCATGGCCTCAAGCTAAACGCCAAAAAGTGTATAGTCATCCCCTTCAGCAAAAACAAAGTGCCCACAAATTACCACATAGATGGTAATCCATTAAGTACGGAAGAAGTAATTATGGACCTGGGGACCCAAGTTGATAGCAATCTCTCATTCAACAACCACGTGGCCAAAGTGGTTAGAAAATCATTTTATATAACCCACCTAATCATGAAGGGATTCACATCTAGATCAGGGGAGGTCATCCATCGTGCCTCTTTACTCATCCCTCATCAGGCCCATAATTGAGTACAATGCCCCTTTTGGGATGTACCTTACCAGACACCTGCAGCAACTGGAAAGACCCCAAAAGTACCTCACTAAGAGGATCAAAGGGCTCAAACAGATGCCATATGCTGCCCGGTTAAAGAAACTCCAGCTCTACTCAGTGGCATACCACCTGCTCAGAGGCGAACTGTGCCTGACGTATAAAGCCATGTCCAACCCGGAACTAATGGACATGCTGCACCTCAGAAAATCCAAATCCCATCAAGCTACGCGCTCAAGAGACTTGAACCTCAGCACTGGAATAAATAGGACATGCTGGAGGGACAGATTCATAACCCAGAGGCTCCCTTCACTCTGGAATAAAATCCCAGTCCAGGTTAGGTAGAGTCCCTCATTGACTCTCTTCAAGAGGAATCTTGATGAGTGGATGGGAGATCGTAGATTTACTCTGGGTATCACTTCTGTGTCACTGTTAGACAGATGCACAGTATACTAACCTCGAAAAAGGGCATAGCAAAATTCATTTTAAAATGGGTGACGAACACCAAACATAGCCTAGTATGAACCTATGAACCTATGAACCTATATATATATATATATATATATATATATATATATATATATATATATATATATATATATATACACACATACTTGTAAACATCCATTGCTCTACATATACATGCACATATAGGCACATATACTGCCCACTTTTCATGGTGGGAATATCAATTATGAAACAGTTGTGAGACATACAATTATGTAATAATATTGCACAGTATTGTGCAGAATGCATTTCGCTGTCCTCAGGCCATATAGCTGTAGCACACCTCACTGGCTGTAACTCAGTCCCACAGCATTTAACCACCACATGCCATATACCTGTACTGCTTGCTGTTTTCAATGCCACACACTACAACCTACATAGATATGTGCACATAGCAACCTTCAAATACATATATAAGTCCAGCCTTCACTAACAGTTGCAGTATGTCCCTTGCCCTATACACATCTGCATATACATATAGATACGGACTGCTACCACATATGGAGGGTTCACAGCATGTAGAGTACCCTTCAGACACATCATTCGGTTGCCAGCAAATACATCTCTGTTACATACCTTACCTTTGTATTTCTCACCTCTGTCTGTTGTACCTGTTGATGGTTTTTTTTTTTTTTGGTTGGTGTCTCCAACTGCCTCTGCTTGTTTTTATTTTATTTTTTTGGTTGGTGTCTCCAACTGCCTCTGTTTGTTTTTTTTTTTTTTTGGTTGGTGTCTCCAACTGCATCTGTTTATTTATTTATTTTTTTTTGGTTGGTGTCTCCAACTGCCTCTGTTTGTTTTTTTTGGGGGGTTGGTGTCTCCAACTGCCTCTGTTTGTTTGTTTGTCTGTCTGTCTGTCTGTCTCTCTCACTCTCTCTCCAGTTGCTGCAATGATATTATTGCATGTGTGGACAGCAAGTACAGGCTGCTTTTGTAGGTATCTGCACATGTGCATGTGATGGCCTCTGCACTAATTAGTGCCCACCATTTAGTAATTGCATGCAGCCTGCTGTGTGGTAATTGCAGTTCTCACTGTGATTTCAGGACACTGCTATAAAATGATAGGTTAGGTAGGCATAGGCCTTTCAGTTTTGCAAGGTGGGGACCATGCTTGTTTGCTGTGGACACTGTTGTGTCAGTCAGAAGGTTGGTATATGTCTCATATCTGAAGCTGGGTTGTAGCCAGTGAAATGCATGTTGTACTGAAACCTGACTGTTTCTTCTTCCAGTACACTCTTCTCAGTGTGTAAGTTTACTCACACCTCCTAATGCTAACACTGGATACATGGGAGTATGTACTTTATTTTGGAATTAGGGAATTAACTGGCATACAACAGTAGTTATTGCAATGTATTCCTATGGCTTTCCTATTTTCCCTTTACATTCACTCCTTGTAATGCATGTTATATTTCTTTATTGCAATGTATTCCTATGGCTTTCCTATTTTCCCTTTACATTCACTCCTTGTAATGCATGTTACATTTCTTTCAGCACCAAGCTATTGAATATCTGCTGTGGCTTAGTGGTACATCATGCAGACTGGTGAGCCCAATGTGTGGGGTTAGAGACGACTGACAAGGGTATTTTATTTTGCTGCTGAGCAATACAAGAGCCTTGTCATACAGAGTGACTAAGGCACTTTTAAGCAGTTGTAAGCGGGTTTGCGTGGGTTTGCGTGACACTTAGCGATGATAAGCTACGCTTAGCTTATTGTATTTTAGCAATACTAAGCTAAGCTTAGCTTAGCTCATTTTATGTTAGCAATACTAAGCTATGCTTGGAGTAGCTTATCATATCTTAGCAATGCTAAGCTAAGCACACATGTGCACACTGGTGCAAACCCGCTTATTACTGTTTACAAGTGCTCACTCCCGCTAACCCCCACGCTCATGTCTTTGACAGAAAAGTAAATGGGGAGATATGAATGTGGTGATAAAGGGTGCACAAACAGGGGAAGACAGTAAGGAAACCAGCTTGGGATGTACACGATGGGTGTGAAGAAGGTCCATAGCTGCCCATTTCTTTACCAGCAACAGCTGTGCATATGCAATATATTAGGTGGGATATTTGAAACCTTCCACCCCTGAGAGAGGGGTGAGGACAACTAAGTATGTTGTACTACCAATTATGAATATCAGACACATGCACTGTTTGTGAACTGCTATACTGTCATTAGTACATTACTCACGTCTGAACAGTTTGTGGTTTGTGTTGACATTAGCACAGTCTGCTCAGGACAACTGGACATATTTCTGTACTGTGTATGTCTACCTACACCCTTGGTTGTGCCTGACTACATGGGTATATAGTACCTTTGGGTAGGGGTGCAGAACTGCAGAGTGCATTATTTATTATTGTGTGATGTTTATCTTACTGAACATGCAGAGTTGCTGTGTACCTGTAAGTCTATAAAGGCTTGTAGTCTGTCTGAGTAGCACCCACCTGTGGACATATCCAGATGGTAGACAGAGGTCAGCCTAGTATTCTTTGACTGTGCACCACAGCAGTCTTTTCAGCACCTGAACAATGGCATTGTCACAGGTGGTTGCTAGCAGTACATGGCTACATCCTTTGATATTTCTGTGTTGTACTTCTACATAAGGGCATGCTTGTGGGATTCATTCTACAGCTATTTGCAGAGTGTGTAACAGCAGACAAGCTGATATGCCTGTGTGTTTCTGACTCTTCCAGGCCTCAGATACTCTCACATATATATTTGAACAGCCTCAGGGGAAAGGTACATATAACTTTGTTACACTTGTGATATAGTTCAGACATTTTGCAGTTCAGACTTTGGGGGATTCAGAGCATATGTATTACTACACATTTTCTGACGTGCAAGCGGTGTCTACTCTCACTTATTGACATTTGTCATTAAGTGAGATTCAACACTTTTCTGCCTACTGTTAGCACATTTCACAGGGAGTCAGAGGGGCACAGCTAACATTTGTTTACAAATCAGGGTCATCACTGTAGAGCAGTCACTGTTGGGCGGTCTGGCCTGTGACCTATGCAAATATGTCAGTGTTTATCCTGCTCTGATACTGTGTGGGGTTTGTAAGCTGCTTATTCCCTACTAGCATGGCTGATTCTCTTTCACAGTCATGTCATGCAATTCCACAACACCTGCTGGTTAAGGCCCACAGAACACGATTTGTGTTATGCCATTCCTTTTTTCCCTTTACATTCACTCATGGTAATGCATGATATATTGCTTTCAGCACTGAGTTATTGTATATCTGTTGTGGTGTAGTGGTACTTCGTGCAGACTGGTGTGTCCACGGTTCGAGAGTGACAAGGGTATTTTATTTTGCTGCTGAGCAGCACAAGGGCCTTGTCATACAGAGTGACTAAGGCACTTTTAAGCAGTTGTAAGCAGGTTTGCTTGGGTTTGCGTGACGCTTAGCGATGCTTAGCTAAGCGCACACAAGCTCACACTCGCGCACCTCTGCTAACTACTGCTTAAAAGTGCTTACTCCTTCTAACTCCTGCGCTAATTTCTTTTAAAGAAAAGAAAATGGGGAGATAGGAAAGTGGTGAAAAAGGGGGCACAAAGAGGGAAAGACAGTAGGGAAACCAGCTCAAGATGTGCAGGATGGGTGTAGGGAAGGTCCATAGCTGCCCATTTCTTTACCAGCAACAGCTGTGCATATGTATGAAATTTGTTGTGAAATTTGAAACCTTCCACCTCTGAGAGAGGGTTGAGGACAACAAAATATGTTGTACTGCCAATTAGAATTATCAGTTTACATGTCCAGCGGACATGTGTGCGAATTGGGCAGCTATGTATGGGGCGTAATTTTTTTGTGGGAACAGATTGCCCTTTTTTTTAATTTTTTTTTCAGGTGAGAGTGGAATGTGAGGTAGAGGAAGTAGGTATATTTGGGGAGGTAGGTTGGGGAGGTAAACAGACAAGACAAACAAGAAGCATACAGGGGCGGAGTTTGACACATGGGGTGGGTAAACACAATTGATGTGGAAGGATGTTTGGAAATCGCAAGCCCATGAGCCCACAGATGGTAACAGTGGAACTGAGATCCCACCCATGGGCAGTCACCACTGCACCTTCACAGCCCTGAGGGTGGCTGTGCTGGGGGCTGAGTAGGATGGGCAGGCTCACCAGAGAGACGCGCCACTCTCGCCTCAAGCTGGCATAGGGGATCAGCGACTGAACGCTGGATCTCCCTATGCACCACAGCCCGGACCCTTCGAAGGGTGACAGGTGGCCCTTCTCCACCTATGCTTGCACGGGGGGATGAGCCCCATCCCCTGCAGCGCTTCCACCCGAAGGTGGCACAGGACCAATGGAGGAGGGGAGCCTGGGCTGGGCACCGGAGCTGCTGGTGCCAGGTGCACTCGCCAACTGAGGAGGGACATGTGGGTCTGCTGGGACCGGCCTTCCCATATGTTCTGTGATTAGCTGTGTTTAATTACAACATAAACAACAGCATTCCAGATTAGTTGTAACAGCATGCAGTAATATTCCCATTAACCCAACACACCAAGGTTCCAACAGTTGAACAGCAAGCATAACACATGCATATATTGAACAACAGTGGATATTCCAACAGCATGCAGGGATGTTTGGTAGCAACAGGCCACCATGAATGTGGTGTTTGAACAGGGCACATGCAACAACATCAATGCAAATATTTATAAAACAATAGTACATATATCCCAACAAATATTTAAGGTTACACATACCCATTGAGGTGTGGAGTTGCATGGTTTATGCACATATGGTAGGGTGTAGAAAAAACCTTGGTTAACATCTTATAATGACCTTTTAGTCTATGCTACATTCCCAGTGACTGCAAGTGTATATCCCCTACCTGTATTATTACACTTGCCACCATACATTAGGTTGTGTCTTGGGTTTGGCTAGTTCAATATATGCCTGACCTATATCTGACGTACTAACTGTCCAGGATGCAGATGTTACTGATACATATTTCTTGTTTGCATTAATATTTCTTTATCTACATATCTGGGATGTTTTCACATGACATTTTCACTTCGATTTGTACAGAACCCTGCATTTCTTAACACACACTCACATTTCTGGTGAATAATTACATGCTACACGTGTGCCAGGTTTACTTATTCATGCCAGCCAGTAACTGACTATTGTGGACTGTATATATGTTTCACAGCTACTAGCACTTCCACACCCACTTTATATGGGACTGCATAACTCTGGGTTGCCAGCACATTTTCAAACAGTACTGTTTGTATAATGCAAAGGTGCAACAACATTTCAGACTCTGTGACACAGACACACTCTGGGTTTTAGACCTTTATTAATGACATTGCACATTTTTCCACAGGCTCACTCCTTTATTTGTTTTAACGGTGTTTATGGCAGACATATTCAAGACATATTATAGCTTTATTAATAGGTTAGAACAATCTTTTTTCAGGCTCACTCACTTATGTTATATGACAGTGCCTGCAGGGATATTATTCCAGACATATGTTACCTTTCTTAATGGGTTACTACACTCTTTTTCTGCCTCTCTGACATTTTTATCTGACAGTACATGCAGAGGACTTATTCAGGCAATTCTATGGCTGTTTTATTGGACTACAACACTTTCTTTCATGCTCCCTCCCATATTTTATATAACAATACATGCAGAATAATCACTAACCTGCCTGGTGGCACAACCTTAGCAGCCTATCAGCATAGGCTTGCTGATTCGCAGCACGGTCACCTGCAGTTGTAAAGTAAATGAAGGGATATTGAGACATACCTATCCGTTATACATACTCCATTATCAATTCTTACATACTGCATTCCATGGCTACATACTCAGTTGTGGGGCATTCTGCATCCCACGGGCCTCCTGTATCCACTGGTTCAGGCGGTCCTGCTTTCGTCTCTTCAGGTCTGCATGGTGGTGATGGACCTGCTCACCAGTCCGAGGAACGCCTGTGGCACTGGTGAGGTCACGAGCTAACTGGTTCTAAGCCTCTGTCTTGTACTCCGTTGGAACTGGCCCTGCAGGAGTCTTGTCTCTTGATGGTGGAAAAGGAGCCAAACCATGTATTTGGACTCCTTGATGCCCCAACGTTGCGCTCGGAAGCATAAACCCTCTCCTGCACCTGCCATTCTGACTGCAAATGTGAGCTACAATCAGTTATGGTGAGTATTCCCGACTATGGGGCTTAAATATGCCGCATTTCCTGCACTTTTTTGTGATTGGCCGTTTTGTAAAATTCTTGGCTGACTGCAGACCTGCTTAGTAATGGTTAAACTACCATTCGTAAGTTTATGAATGTTAATAGTGGCTGCTTCCCCTATGTTGTCATGGCTTAGTGGTTCTGTACTTTGATTATGATGCAAAGGGTCCTGGGTTTGAACCTTGTCATTCTTTTATTTTAATACTGTCTAGACAGGCTAGGGGGTGTGGCTGCGTTTAAGCAACTTAGCTCTACGTTGTTCCCCGGTGCCCTGGTTGGCACGGCACGCACGTCCGTGCAAACACATTGCGCTGAGTAAAGCACTTTTAAACTTTGGGCAACTCTATTTAGCTGGGCAAAGCACTATTAAACTATGGGCAACTCTGTTTAGCTGGATAGAGCGCTATTAAACTACGGGCACCTCTGTTTAGCTGGGTAAAGCGCTATTAAACTACGGGCAACTCTGTTTAGCTGGCTAAAGCACTATTAAACTATGGGCAACTCTGTTTAGCTGGATAAAGTGCTATTAAACTCTGGGCACCTCTGTTTAGCTGTGTAAAACGTTGCTTAACACCAGGCTATCTGGGTCATTTAAAAATATATATTTTGTTCAATGATACATTGGCCATGTCACTGCTTTTAATAAAATTTTAATCATATATGTCTGGTATTATTTCAAATACTGATTTAAAACATAAATAAGAAGGGGAGTGGTGGGAGTCGAACCATGAATGCCTTCTTTTTGTGCATATGCTCTACCATTACGCTATTGCAATTTGGTGTGATTTGCATAAACATTCTTTCTTATGTTCTTCCAGGTCAGAATTGCTAACTCTAGCTAAGCAATGGGCACACCCGCGCACACACATGCAAATATGGGCAGCTATATCGTGGATTTAAAAAATATATATATAATTATTTACTTTATATAAGTATGAAGGGGGTTTACAGTGTCAGGGAGTGTGGTGTTGGGTGCAAGTACATTTGAGCGAACTCGCTCTTGTGTGTTGACATTTTGCTTTTTATAACCTTGCAGGAGCGTACACATTTAGACTGCTCGGCAGTTGGACACACCCCCTGCTTTCCTACTCAGTCCATGTAAGAGTTACGGTGGTCAGCATGCCCTCATGAATATTCATGGCACGTTGACGTCAAACCATTCAACTGCAGCCTCCGAGTAAGACTTATTAAGTCTTACACGGAGGATTAGTGAATCCGGGGGAATGTATTGAAAATACACATGAAACTTTATTAAAAGTATTAAAAAAAAAAAATATATATATATATATATATATATATATATATATATATATATATATATATATATATATATATATATTAAAAACTAATAAAGTATAAACACATATGAAAAACATTTTCATCAAAAAAGTGGTCTCTTCTTTAAAATGGGCTTCAGAGGTATATGGTCATTTAAACCATGCCCATCATTTGCTTTCAGTCTAACAATCCATTTGGCTTCTAAGGCCTCAGCTTTATTGCAGACATCACCACCTCTGATGTTTTCATTAACTCTTCTTATCACAATAAACTTAAATATATGTCCATCGTCATTGTCACTGACATGCTTAGAAAGTGCACTAACTTTATCCTTTCTATTAATATGATATATATGTTCTCTGATTCAATCTTTAAGTGCCCTATCAGTTTTCCCAACATAGAATTTAAAACATTTCAAGCAATGTGCAAGATATACCACATGTTTAGTATTACATGTGGCAGAAATTTTAAAAGCGTATCCCCTTTTTTCATCTGGGGGCATAAATTTAGTACTGGTGTTCAGGTAACTACAATAATTACACCGTCCACACATAGTTAAACCTTCATACTCTAAAGCTTTAAATTAATTCCTTGGAAAACATAGCTTCCTTTTAAGGGACAGCTCATTCTTAAACAAAAACCTAGGTTCATGGTCAATAACATTTACTGATGTCTTTGTCTGAGGTTAAAATACCCCAATTTTTCTTTACTATGCCCATATATTTATATACATCAGATGAGTAGTATAGGGGCATCTTAAGTTTCCTGGGAGTATTAGTATTTTTAATGTTACTAGAAGCACTTCTGTCTGAGAAATAAGGTTTTGAAACTGGATCTCTAAGTTTGGCCACTTCATGTATATTATTCTTTACCATCTTCTCATCATAACCTCTCTCTATTAAATTTTTAATAACATTGTCAGTGCAATCTATAAAGTCTGCTTCCCTTCCATTGAGCCTAGAAGTTCTAAAAGCTTGATTTCTTACAACATTCTTAAAAATGTGCTGAGGGTGCATGGTGTCATGTGATAACAAGGTATTCACATGGCATGGTTTCTTGTATTGTTTTGTGTACAGCCTGTTGGTGTCATCCCTCAATGTCGCTACATCAAGGAAGTTGATTTCATCTACAGAATTTATGGAAGCGAATTTTAAAAATGTGGTACTACTATTAACATAACACACAAATTCAGATAACTGTTGCTTGGTTCCATTCCATAAAATAAAAAGGTCATCCACAAAGCTTCTAAAAATGAAATATATTTATTATAAGGACCTTTTAACAAATATTCATCTTCCCAAACCACCATAACGGCATTGGCGTAGCTATTGGCACACGAGGTGCCCATAGCTACGCCATTGCTCTGCCAGTAAAAGGTTTTTCCAAGTACAAAAACATTACAGCATAGGACAATTTCAAGTAAAGCCTTTAGAAGTAAAATCTGCCTAACTTCAAAGTTAGAATAAGTCATAAGAAGCTTTTCTATACTCTCAATTCCAATTTCATTCGGAATCACTGTAAAAAGTGAGACCACATCCATGGTAACAAGTAAGTAATCAGCACTGACATCCAATGTTTGTATATGGTCAAACAGATCTTTCTGAAAATGTTCAGTGTCCCTTAAGACCTGTGGTATTTCATTCAAAAAATGGCCTTAAATTGTTTTCTATGTATATAGAAATAGGTTCAGTGGACCATCTTCTCCCTGAGACTATAGGTCTCATTGGTGGATTATTTTTACTTTTATGAACTTTAGGTAATCCCTGTATACAGGGAATAACAGGATGTTCTATAAGAAAAAAGTTATAGAGCTCATTAATTATAAGACCTTCATTCAACAATGCTTTTAACTTCTTTTTTATCTGATTAACCATTCTGTTTATTTTAACATTTGTAATTTGCATATAAAAACTGGTGCCTGCTAACATAGTCTGCATAGCTTGTGTATACATATAAGAGTCCATGACAACAATAGCCCCCCCCCCCCCCCACACACACACTTATCAGCAGGCCTGATTACAATGCTAACATTTTCCTGCAAGTTTGTTAGGGCCTTACTTTCATTCTTATTTAAGTTATTTTTCATATAACCTCTGTTGCCTTCAACACTCTGTGTTTTATACACTTCTTGTATACACATTGAGCCGGATTCACGATGCCTTGCATGGAGTCTAAGAGTAGAGTAAGACTCCATGCAGCCATCATGTCCGACGAGCGATCCACGAACAGCCTGTAGGGGTGTGTAAGAGAGCTCCTAAAACAGCTCTTACACGGACAGGGTTTGGATATGCAAATTACCTCACTTGCAGCCAAAAGGCATGCAAATGAGGTAAATTTGCGATCCAGGAAGCACAAACCTGTCCGTGTAGGAGTCAGATAGTTGCAGAAATGTACTCAGTTGACAACTGAGTACCATTCTGCAAATACCAAAATGGAGCCTTGTCAGCTCCAAATAAAGGTTGCATATGTTCCAGGAAGCATGCCAATGGCCAACCGTACCCACATGCAAAATTAAAATAAAAATGTTTATTTTTTTTCGGCGATTGCCGATGTTTAAACATAGCTCAGCATCTTGCAAACGGGCTGCACTGCAAAAAAACAGAAAAATAAAAATTTAAAACCCACAAACGTGGGTTTTATGAAAACCATCAATTTACAATGTAAGGGAATAGCAGGCTGAAAACAACATGGCCACCGAGTAGGGGTTGCTAAGGGGGGAAGCTCAGTGTAAGACATCTAACTAAGCATTAGTGGGCAATCCTATGTAAATGAGTGTTAGGATACTGAATCGCACTTTTACATAGCAAATGAGCACATTCCCTGGAGTGTAGGAGTAGGATAGGGGGAGTAACAGAGTAGGAGATAGGTGACATCACAGGGGGGTATGTATGAAAGAAGTGAAGCTCATTGGAGCAGAGGGGCATGTGAAAGCTATCAGCTAGACATCATGGAAAGAGGTGTGTCAACAGGTAGACAAGGGAAAGCCAGGAAATGGAAGGTGTACACTGTGCATAACACCAAAGTTTCTTGCTGAGTGTGCATGTGCGCGTGTGCACACTGGGAAGCCCGAGTAAGATGGAGTGCGCGCGTGTAAGCGTGAGTGCACGCGTTTAAGCCGGAGTAAGCATGTATAAGGCTGTTTAAAGAGTTATAAGCACGATTGCACTGGTGTGCATGCGTTTTCACCTGAATAAGTAAGTTGTAGTCCATCTAAGCATGTGTGTGCATGTGTTAGCTGCTGTGCGCGTGTTTGCCCCTGTATGCGCGTCTCTCCCCCCTGAGGAAACAGACAGGAAAAAGGAAGCACAACAAATTGTAGGAAGCTACCAGGGAATACTAGCAGGTGAAAACAATCAGAATCAGGCAATTACACAGGCAGAACAGTAGCCCAGCCCAGCACTGAAAACTCTGCAAACAACAGTGCAGTATGTGTCTCTCAAGAGACACTGCAAAACTGGAGTAAGCTACTAGAAGTGAAAACTGAAAAAGCTTCACTCAGACAAAAAATGCTACGGGCTGCCATAGCTGTTATAAGGCGACATATGCAACATGCTGAGGGTGGTGACAATGCAAATGCTGCCGGACAACCCACAGTGAGGAGATGGAGAAGAGTGTACAGGCCCAGGGTCACCTACCGGGGGTTACATGAGCTGGAGATAGTGGAGCACTATAGAGTGGACAGAGACCTCCTGCAGCAAATTGTTGAGCTGTGCAGGCCACGCCTCACACACATTACCAACAGAGGGGAACCCATCCCAGTGGAAACCAAGGTATGTGTTGGCCTAAGAATACTAGCAACAGGTACCTTCCAGAGACCAACTGGTGATATGATGGGGATATCACAGGCATCAGCATCCAGGGTACTGCACCAGTTCCTGGATGTCATGTCAGCACATGTCGGTGATCATGTATATTTCCCCAATTCCTGTGACGTATTGGCCAGCAATATGCGTCTCTTCCAGCAAATAGGGGAATACCCTGAGGTAGTGGGTGCAATAGACTGCACGCATATACGCATCAAAGCACCAGCCAGTGAGCGGAGTAGGGCCTACATTAACCGCAAGGGCTTCCCCTCCATCAATTGCCAGGTTGTGTGTGATGCCCAGGGCATAATAATGAATGTGTGTGCTGGCTGCCCTGGAAGCTACCATGATTCCCATATCTGGCATCTGACACAGCTGTGTCAGACATTTGCCAATGGGGACATCCCACATGGTCACCTATTGGGGGATGCTGGCTATGCACTGGAGCCATGGCTGATGACACCCATCAGAAATGCACACACACCTGAACAGGAACGCCATAATGAGGCACACGCACAAACACGTAATGTAATAGAGCATGTGTTTGGGCTGCTCAAGTCATGGTTCCGGTGCCTGGACACATCTGGTGGAGCCTTGCAGTACTCACCAACTACATGTACCCAAATTGTCATGGTATGTGCTATGCTACATAATATGATTCTGCAAAAACAGCTGCAGCAGGACCAGCATAGGCCCGGTCCAAACAACCCCCCACCATTGCCAAGGCCATCAGAGGCAGAGCGTGACTCGGAGGAGGAACAACCTGAGCCTGCCCCAGTAGGCAGAAGGAGGCGTGCCCAGTATGCCTTGGCCTAGGCAAAGAGGCAACGCATAGCACATACACAGTGGCTCAGTAGGAACCCTGGAAATGATACCTCTCTCTGACTCACACATATAGTAAAAGGGATGCCTAAGTTGGCACAACCTGCTTTCAAACATGTACAGGGAGTGTAGTATGTGCACCCAACATAGGCAGCCCTGCAGCACCACCTGAGGCATGATTGCCATGTGTTAAGCAATGTAACACCATGTAGTATATGCAAACTTGATGACCCATGAGTAACATCCTACTCTCACCGAGCATGATGCCACAATATGAAGACAAGATGATCAATTACAACAATTGGCTTAAATATTGTTGTTAGTCAAAGGGGATCCAATGCCTGTCAGCCTGGGATGACATGCTGTGCAAGACACGATGCTCCGCTAGGGATGGCTTGCACCTATCACCCCTGGCCTTTTGGATACTGGCAAAGGCTGTTGTCACCCCCATAGTGCCTTGAATAGGTAAGGCTCAAAACACAAACCCACCTCCATAGGTATCACAAGGGATACGAAACTAGAAGTAATGCTACCCAATGCCAGAAGTCTAAACTGCAAGATGCATGCAGTCCAAACTCTCCTCAGCATGGAGAATGTTGATATCTGTGCAGTAACAGAAACCTGGTTCAAGGCTCCCAAGAGCACCCTAGCACTACCAGGTTACACCTCATACCATGCTTTACAGCCCCAAAACATGGAACAAACTACAAAAGGAGGGTGAGTATCAATAATTGTCAGGGATACCCACACCCCCAGGTTGGTGCCACAGCATGAAGCAGCACAGACAATCCACATGCAAGTAACAGTGGCTAAAACTGCCTCCCAGTTCGTAGCCTGCTACAGACCACCCTCCTAAATCCAGGTACCCCCACTTGGCCTACTTGAGAACACATGAAAATATGAAGGTCTCTCCAAACAACATTATATTGGGTGACTGCAACTACCCAAACATAGACTGGGAGCATTATTCTAGCTCCAACACCCTAGGCCAAAGGTACCTAGACTTCATAAACCAAAATGCTATGGAACAACTTGTCACCACTCCCTCAAGAGGGGTAAACATACTGGACCTGATAATCACCAACATGGGGACTCTATGGCCAAGACGAGAAGTGTATCCCTCACTGGTAAGATCAGACCATAGAGTAATCTCACTGGATATTCACATCCTGACCCCAGTCCCTGGCCAGAAAACCACAGTGAAAAACATGTGTAAAGCAAATTATGCACTCCTCCAAACTGAGGTGGAATCCATTAAAGCCCTTGTGCCTGTGGAAAATATGGCTGAGACCTCAGAACCCTTTATGAATGCATTCTATGAACATGTTCAGGAGTGCATGGATTATGCAATCCCAAATAAAACCAAGACCCAATCCTCCAAAGGCAGGCATCCTGTCTGGTGGACCCCAGCCATTAACAAACCATGCAAGAGAAGGAGGAAGCTACTACATGATAGAGCAAAACCCAAAAAGGGAAGGCATCACTGATCAGTATTATGACAAAAAACTATGGCCACACATAAAATCCTCTAAGGCCAGCTACGAGATAAAAATTGTACAAGACACTAAGGATAATCACAAGGCTTTCTTTACTGATGGTAGGAACCTGGGTGGGAATTCCCAGATATGCTCAGAATTAGTCCAAAATGACAAACAATACAACAAACCCACAGACATTGCCAACATCCGACCAGGCAGGTTCAGTGCAAACTTCTCCCCCCCCACACAAAAAGGCCAAATATCTATCCCAGCAGAGTGCTGGCCCCCTGACATCACAGATGCTCAGGTAACAGCTAGCGTCCCTAAAGCAAAACACACAGCATCAATGGGACCAGATGGTGTCCCGGGCTGCATCCAACATGAAGTCCAAGAAGCATTGAACACCAAATAAAACTACTGCTCAATCTCAGCCTTACCACAGGATATGTATCCAAACAGCAGTGTACAGCAATAGTGGTCCCTCTCCACAAAGGTGGTGCCTGAGTGGATCATGCAAACTATCACCCCAGAATCCTGACTAGCATGGTCTGCAAAGCTATGGAAAGGATCATCATGGAC
Organism: Protopterus annectens; assembly: GCF_019279795.1. Classification (NCBI taxonomy): domain Eukaryota; kingdom Metazoa; phylum Chordata; order Ceratodontiformes; family Protopteridae; genus Protopterus; species Protopterus annectens. The sequence goes on along the minus strand of NC_056725.1, from coordinate 1,938,975,294 downwards.
CTCAGAAATAAAGACATTGGGGACCTACAGACACTGGACCCTACCCAGTGTGGCTTTCTTAAGGGCAGATCCTGCCCCTTAAACCTGGTTGAGTCATTTGAAACAGTCACCAAAGCCATTGATGTGGGGAAGGTGGTCCACATAGCCTACCTGGACCTTGCAAAAGCCTTCCGTACAATACCTCACTTGGTCATTATAGATAAGCTCACCGGCTTAAATATAAACCCCTATGTCACTAGATGGGTTGAAAACCGGCTCAAGGACAGAACTGACATGGTCAGAAATGCTGGAGCCATGTCAGAGTCCAAACCAGCTACAACTGGCATCCCACAAGGCTCGGTCCTGGGACCCCCCCTTGTTTGGTATATATTTCTTGGAGGTACAGACCAACATGGAAGGACTGTGTCTGAACAAGTTTGCAGATGACTACAAACTGGGCACCATATCTGACCCTCCAGCTGACACAAGCATCCTACAAAAGGGTCTCATAGAAACAGACAACTGGAGGGACAGATTCATAACCCAGAGGCTCCCTTCACTCTGGAATAAAATCCCAGTCCAGGTTAGGCAGAGTCCCTCATTGACTCTCTTCAAGAGGAATCTTGATGAGTGGATGGGAGATCGTAGGTTTACCCCGGGTATCACTTCTGTGTCACTGTTAGACAGAGGCACAGTATACTCACCTCAAAAAAGGGCATAGCAAAATTAATTTAAAATGGGTGTCGAAAGCCAAACACATTCTGGCTAGGCTTATAAATGCCCTAGGGCAGATAGCCTAGTATGAACCTATGAACCTATGGTGCCACAGCCATGTCATCAAGCTAAACACAAAAAAGTGTATAGTCATCCCCTTTGGAAAAACAGTAAGTGCTCACCAATTACCACATAGGTGGTAACCCATTAAGTACAGAAGAAGTAATAAGAGACCTGGGGACACTAGTTGATAGAAATCTCGCATTTGACAACCATGTGGCCGTAGTGGTTATAAAAACATTTCATATACCCACCTAATCATGAAGGTATTCACATCTAGATCAGGGGAGGTCATCGTGCCTCTTCAGTCATCCTTCATCAGGCTCACAATTGAGTACAATGCTCCTTGTGGGATGTACCTTAGCAGACACCTCCAGCAACTGGAAAGACCCCAAATCTGCCTGATTAAACAAACTGCAGCTCCACACAGCGACATACTGGCTGCCCAGAGGTGATCTGTGCCTGATGTATAAAGCCATGTCCAACCTGGAATCAATACACATGCTGCACCTTGTAAAATCTGAATCCCATTGAGCTATGCACATGAGAGACCTGAACCTCAGCACTGAAATAATTAGGACATGCTGTAGTGATTGATCCATAACCCAGAAGCTCCCTCCACTCTTGAGTAAATTCACAGTCCAGGTTAGCCAGAGAGTCCCTCATTGACTCTCTTCAAGAGGAATCTTGATGAATGGATGGCAGATTGTAGGTTTACCCTGGGTATCACTTTTATGTCACAGTTAAACAGAGGCACAGTATACTAACCTTGAAAAATGTCATGGCAAACTCCAGTTAAAATGTGTGTTGAAGGACAAACACACTCTGACTAGGATTAGAAATGCCCTAGGGCACATAGCCTAGTGTTTGTCAATGTCCACCCAAGTTGCGGAATACACTAGTAATGTTGGACAAGCCTGGTTTAAGTAGGCCATAGCTGAACAAAATGCAACATGGTCATACCTTAGTCTGGTGTGCTCAGTATGAATATTTAAAGCAGTGATGGGACTCAAACCCAGGATACTGTGCATCAGAATGAAAGGACTGAACCACTACACTATGACAATATTACAGTGGTTGGTCAGTATGAAAGGATGTTGACAAGTGTATGCAAACTGTCCCATGGAAACCCTGCAGGCACAGCATAATCCCTGTTGGGGTCAGACACAAAGCAGTTGGGCAGTAAGAACACAACATGACTTCCAACACACACACTATAAATGTCAAATATTGTTCAAGTTCACACACAACTACAAATGTAGAGGACCTCAGATCTCAACATATGGAAAGGTCACACTGGGCATGCTCACACACTTTGATAAATTAGACATATGTCAGGCAACAAACCATGGAAAGCCTGAGCTGGGCATGCTCACACACTTAGGCCATGTCTCAGTATAGCAGTCGGCCACACATATCTGACATTTGTATGTGTTAAGCCAGGAACCTCCCACAATACAGCAATCTGCCCAGTGCACACAGTTAAATGACAACAGAGACAAAAGTAATATACTGGAACCCTGCCATGATCAAACATCTTCCACAGATACACAAGTTGTTCATAGAAACAGGGAAAGCTATGGCAATAAAGACCTGCAAAAAGTTTATCAGCAACAAATATTGTGCATCCCAAACATAAACATATGGGTGCAGAGGTCGATACTAGGCTGTTTGCCCTAGGGAATACATAAGCCTAGCCAGAGTGTATTTGGCATCTGCCTCCCCAGTACAATAGCCTACTGTGCCTCTGTAAAGTAGGTCACAGAAGGCATTGTTTAAGGCTAGTTTGCTGTGCCTCCGTCAATCATTGACACAGTGGAGATCCCAGGGGTTGAATTTGCAATGTCACATCCATGTGGCTGAAGTTTGCTGGAAGAGGGTTGGTGAGGGGCTATGTCTAACATTAATTGGGATTAAATTCCAGACTGAGGGGAGCCTTATCTATAGTGTCTGGGCAATTTCACTGTCAAAACCTGCAAGTGATGATTTTGAGGGATTGAAATGTCCTGCCAATACTGTTCAGAGATGTCCTCCCTCTGTGGGATATTGCTCTGTTATGTATTAGCTCCCTCCTTCTGTTGTACAGCTTATATATGGCTGGTGTCAACCAGACAGGTCTCCTGTTGTGGAGGAGTCTTGGTTTTATTTGGGATAGCATGATCAATGAAAACCTGCAGGTGCTCATAGAATGCATTTGTAAAGGATTCTGCAGATTGGGCTGTATAATCCTCCAGCACAGGGCCTTTGAAATATTCCACCCCAGTCTTCACAAGCCTGCTTTTGAGAAATACTTTGTTAGCAGTGATTTATTTGCCTGGGGGTGGGGATGGGATATGGACGTCCAGGGAAAGTTGGTTATGGTCATATCTTAACAATGGTGGTCTACCTCTGGTGTGGAACATAGAGTTCCCATGTTGGTGATGATCAGGTCCAATATGTATTCCCCCTTGTGGCTGTGGTGACTGGTTCTGCCATAGCACATAGATTCACAAATTGTAGTGGCTGTAGGGTGATGTTGTTGAGGCCTGAGTAGTTCCCCCAGTCAATATTCCTGTACCTGAAGTTAACCACTGTAATGGCGTATGTGAATACCTTCATATCCTACACTGTTCCCAGGGAAGCCAAGTGTGGTTCCTGGATATGGGGGGGTGGGGGGTGGTCTGAACTACACACCAAACCAAAAGGCAGTTTTGCACAATGGTAGTTGTATATGTATGGCCTGTCATGCTTAGTGCAGTGGTAACAACCCAGAGGTATGTGTATCTGTGATGTATATGGATACACTCCCTGGTTGTGTTGTGTGTTACAAGTCCTGTGTTCATGAAGCATGGTATAAAACATAACCAGGCAGTGCTGATGTGCATATGTGACCCTGAACTAGGTGTCTGTTAATACATATATATTGCTATCCCCCATACTGAGGGATAGTAATAGATGTACATACCTCGTTGTAAAAACTGATGTCAGCACTCTATAAATACTGCAGGAGAAGAAAAGTCACCCAGGAAGGTGAATAGTGCGCTGTGCTAATGCGTGTCTTTCAAGTGTCATAGCATGGTTAGGTAGGGGTTTGAATCCTACAAATGCTCAGTGTGTGTGTGTTGGAGGGGGTGTGCATGTGTGCAATTCTCTTTGAAAGCAATGTCCCTTTTGCCAACTGGAATAACACACTGCATGATGTACATTCCTCTTTGTAAAGACTGATAATGTCAGCACCCTATAAGTACAGCAGGAGAAGAGAAGCCACCCAGTAATGTGAGTAGCGTGCTGTGCTAATGCATCTCTCTCGAGTGTCATAACATAGCTAGGTAGAGTTTGAATCCTGCAAATGCTCAGTCTGTGTGTAGGGGGGGTATGCATGTGTGCAATTCTCTTTGAATGAAATGTCCCTTTTGACAACTGGAATAACACACTACATGATGTACATTCCTCTTTGTAAAGACTGATGATGTCAGCACCCTATAAGTACAGCAGGAGAAGGAAAACTACCCAGTAATGCAAATAGTATGCTGCGCTAATGCAGCTCTCTCAAGTGTAATAACATAGTTAGGTAGGGGTTTGAATCCTACAAAAGCCATGTGTGTGTTTGTCAATGTGGGGTGGGTTTTGCTTTTATTATTGTATGACATATAATTATAACAGTAATTGCAATGCACACATCAGGTATGTGTGTGTCACATACAGATATGTACCTGTGACCTGCAATAGTTCCTATGTGTGAAGCCTGCCTCATATGAATACAGTTGTTACCTTTGCCAGCATGTGCTGCAGATTCCCAGACCATACGCCATACATGTATGTTGATGACAATGCAGGCTACTGCAGTGATCTGTGTCCTAGGCCAACTGGGTGACACACAGTCATGATATATTAATGTGGGTGAGGGTTCATGTCTGGAGTATATGGCACACATGTTATAACATAGCAAAGAGTAATGGACATCCAGTGTAGGTGTATGGCAACTGTTGCTGATATGCATAAAGACACCTGCTTGCTTAGGCGATACACCAAGGGACTGCACAATACCTTTGGAAATGTGAATATCACAGGATAGACAAGAAAACACTTGTCCATATTTATACACCATTACCCGTTCTACATGATGGGTGCTGCCACCTACATGGTACTATAGGAATACTATGTTAAGTACATGCTGATGACAAAGTTACAATTGTGTTACAGTAATAGAGCATGGCTTGGACAACAGGTATCTGTCTGTATGATACCCTTGTGGTGGTCATGTATGTCATGTGCAGAATGCATTGTAGGCCACTGTATGCATTTCCAGTCGTGGATTAACATATCCCTAGTGTGTTGGCATGTACGTGAGACTGCTATATGGCAAACAGTATTCTTCCCAGGGATGTGTGGGGCTCAGTAAGAATGGCTACATGGTATAGTGTAGTACTGCAGGGATATCACTGACACTGGGTTTCCTACATCTGTGTACCAGTGGAGGATACGTCATGTAATAGGTTAATAGGTTCATACTAGGCTATATGCCCTAGGGCAGTTATAAGCCTAGCCAGACTGTGTTTGGCTTTCGCCACCCATTTTAAATGTATTTTGCTATGGCCTTTTTCCAGGTTAGTATACTCTGCCTCTGTGTAACAGTGACACAGAAGTGAGACGTTTGTGCTGAACCTGTCAGCAATGATGTTGGCAATGTATGTGGCTTACATGTATTATTTGTCATTTAGGACTACTTCTGAGCATATCTGGGAATTCCCACCCAGATTCCTAACATAACTAAAGAAAGCCTTGTGATTATCTTTAGTGTCTTGTGCAATTATTCTCTTGAAGCTGGCCTTAGACAATTTTATGAGTACCCGTATTTTGTTCCAAATACTGATCAGAGATGCCTTCCCTTTGTGGGATATTGCTCGATCATGTAGTAGCTACCTCCTTCTATTGTTTTTTGTTATGTGGCTGGGGTCCACCAGAAAGGACGCCTGTCTTTGGAGGATTGGGTCTTGGTTATATTTGGAATTGCATGATCTGTGCATTCCTGAAGGTGTTCATAGAATGCGTTTATAAAGGATTCAGCAGTGTGGGCTGTATTTTCCACAGGCCTGGGGGCTTTGAAGGATTCCACCTCTGTCTCGGTTTTGAGGTGTGTGGAATATGCTTTAGACAACTTTTTCACTGTGGTTTTCTGGGCAGGGGCTGGGGTTGGTATGTGAATATACAGTGAGATTACTCTATGGTCTGATCTTACCAGTGAGGGATACACTTCTGGTCTGGAGCATAGAGTCCCCATGTTGGTGATGATCAGGTGCAGTATGTTTTCCCCTCTTGTGGGAGTGGTAACAAGTTGTTCCATAGCATTTGAGTTTATGAATTCTAGGAACCTTTGGCCTAGGGTGTTGGAGCTACAGTAATGCTCCCATTCTATGTGTGGGTAGATGAGGTTGCCCAATATAATGTTGTTTGGAGAGACCTTCATATATTCATGTGTTCTTAAGTAGGCCAGGTGGGGTTCCTGGGTTTAGGAGGGTGGTCTGTAGCAGGCTATGAACTGGAAGGCAGTTTTACCCACTGTTAGTTGCACATGGATAGTCTGTGATGCTTCATGCTGTGGCACCAACCTGGGGGTGTGGGTATCCCTGACAATTATTGATACTCACCCCCTTTCGTAGTTAGTTCCATGTTTTGGGGCTGTAAAGCATGGTATGAGGTGTAACCTGGTAGTGATAAGGGTGCTCTTGGGAGCCTTGAACCAGGTTTCTGTTACTGAACAGATATCAACATTCTCCATGCTGAGTAGAGTTTGGACTGCATGCATCTTACGGTTTAGATGTCTGGCAGTGAGTATCATTACTTCTAGTTTGTTATCCCTTGTGATACCTATGTAGGTGGGTTTGTGTTTTGAGCCTTACCACCAGAATGCAAACCACTGACATTGGTAAACCGTATGACCCACAGCATACTGTCAAACCATGTCATACATACCTGTGACCCCAGGTGAGACATATGTGTAGTAAAACACAAAGTGGCCACCAGTATGAACTACAATGTATGACTACTGTGTCACATGGTGCATGTCACCCTTGCCATGTGTGCACTACGCATCTACATGCAGAGAATGCAACTCCACCTTGTTCACAAATGTAAACCTGCAACTGTGTGCTGCAAACATCACACATGTACTGTCCAGTCCACAACACATGCAGGCACAGGTACACACAACTGCCATGTGGCACATGTGCAGACATTACACTTTTGGAATTAACACTGGTGTATAAAAAACTACAATGACAATCATAGTGTTAATGCATCAGGCATGCTGGGATATACCCACAATGATATCATTACACTGTACTGTTAACAACATGATAATATTACTACAGTGCTATATAGTCACCCTGTACATCAGCACCATGCTATCCTGTTCCTGCATCAATGTTACAGATTGCAGGAGGTGGCACAGTTTCATCATATGCACAGGGTGTGTACTTAGTTTGCCAGAGTCTGCCATTGACACATCCAATCGACATGTATGTGTGTGTGTGTTAGTGAGGGACAACAGTACAACATGGGGCAATGTTGATGTGGTGTATGTGTGTGTATGTGTTAGCCCTAGGTGTTAGCATTATGCATCTGTGTATGCATGCACACAGTTCCACCACATGGCTGCCATATACGGGTGTTTGTGGACAGCCACAGACTGCACCTGCCAGGTCATACAGATCACTGTCTCTGGCCACAGACACAGTACCTGTGCCTGGCAGGGGTGCTACGGACAGTATCAGGTACTAAGCCAGACTGGGTACTGTCATCAGAAGCAGTGGGTTGCTGACTGGACACATCCCCCTGCTGGGATGTCCAGAGCCACGTGCACGTGGTCTTCTAGGATGGTCTGATGACAGCACAGACCCAGCATTGCTGGGGCTGGTACTGGCACTGTGGGAGCGGCTGCGGGTTTGTTGTCATCCGCGACGACTGCCAGCTGCTGATGTTGCTGGCATACGTCCACATCGACGCCTCAACCGTCCTGCATTGTCCTGGATCATGGACATGAAGTTGTGGAACAGATCTAATGTGTCCCCGCAACATCTATCAATGACCTCGCCGACAGTACGGATGGCAGGCACAACGTCACGCATAATGTCATTCATAGCAGTGCGATGTGCTCTAAGCTCCCTCAGACCCTGTCTGGTGTACCGTTCCATACGTGCCTGTGCCTGCATTACAGCCCGGAACATAGCTGAGGTTGAAAGACCTCTGTGGGCACGTCTGACAGGGGCAGTACGACCACGGATGTTCCCATGAGAACCCCTGGACATCTGCCTTTGTGGTACCATGTCAGGACTCTGGCCATGGCTGCTGTGAGGGGATGCATGTGTCACTGATACCACATTACCCTGGTCAATGCCCACTGTATGCTGTCCCTCAGCTAAGGACATTGGTGACAATGGATGTATCGGCAGGATGACTGTGCGCATTGATGGGGTTGACTGCTGTGTACTGTCGATTGGCTGACCAACAACAGACCCTGTCACACCTCCCTGTGCCATTACACATGTATCATCATTATCACTATCACCAGCAGTGGCTTCAGGTTCCCTGCTCCATGCCAACAGAGCAACACCAGAACCTGTGAGAGGAAGACAGGAAACACAGTTTACAATGTGTACACAAAGTTACCACACATGCACACGGGCACACATGCACACATGCACATGGGCACACGGGCACACATGCACAAAGGCACACATGCACACATGCACACGGGCACACATGCACAGATGCACACGGGCACACATGCACACAGGCACACGGGCACACATGCACAAAGGCACACATGCACACATGCACACGGGCACACGGGCAGACATGCACACATGCACACATGCACACACCTCAGTACAGCCGATACAAACACACACACACCTGCAATCCAACACATACACAATACTGTTTGAGGGTATTATTAGTATTAATATTATTATTACTATTAATAGTATTGTTATTACACACTCACCAGCATGGATTGGCTGCATTGCTGTTACTCCAGAGGGACCTGCACAAATAAGAGAGTTATTGTCAGTGGCTACAACTGTGCCATTGATACTGTGAATATGCTACAGTACAGTAGTACAACAGTTGGCTTTCACAGGTGTAGTGATGATATTCAGAATATCAATCTTGCACAAGAATAGGCAGGATAACAGCTACACACACAGTACACATCTCACACATGCATAAACTACCAGTGCAGAGAACAGTCAACTACAGATATGGCATGTTACCTGCACACTCCATGTCCACATGCTGGGTGGCTCCGGCCTCCATCATGACACATGTCTGTGGATGTTGTTGTTGTTGTTGGCCTGGAGCCACAACACTTAGGAGTAGCTCCTCCACTCTGGTGAGGGGGGGTGGATACTTACCCCACCACCTGTGGCAAACTGTTGTCTGTGGATATCAGACGCACGCTGATGGACATTTCTAATTAAATCACTGCAGTGATGGCGTACCTGCTCATATGTCCGGTTATGCATGCCTATGTCATTTACCCGACGGACAAGGTCTTGCCACAGTGCAGCCCTCTCCTGCTGGTTCTGGCTGGTCCTGGAAAACAGTGTATTGAAATCCCGCACCAGGCTCTGGTGTATCTCCTCATCCTCTGCAGCTGAATAACACGGGTTGCGGTGATGCACCATCGCCCTGGAAGGAAAAGATAAATATGTGAGCAAGTCATATGGCACACGTAATACACTACTGTACTGATATCACTGAACTGCCATATATAGCATCTGTCTGTCTATCAGGGGATACACATGTACATTACCACATATCAGTGCTCAGCCTACAACTGTGTGACATTGCCTGCCACACTCCATACAACAAACTAGTATACACCAGCACTCAGCACACTGTTTGAGGTCCAATGCACAACCTCACACTGGGGGTATGTATCAAGCTATTGGATGGAGAATATTGTCATCCCATGCAATGCATGCAATGCAAATCTACAGTTTCACTGGTAATCCACCCTAGTCTTTGCTGCCATACCCCTACCTACACCGCAGTCGTACACAGGGAACTACTGCACAACATATGGCAATCTAGTATGTTAGTATCCCAATAACTGACACATCTTTCTCTGGCCTCACACCAAGGACATGGACTACCATGACAGACACAAAGTCACGCTGAACAATCACACCATTACAGACCTTGCACACAGTCAGTGTCACACTCATTCCACCTCACATAGTTGGTATTGCACTGAGTACATGTGTGTGTGCATTGTGTCATAGGTAGGTACTATGCTATTGGCCCTGGGCCTATGGCAGCATAGCCTTATGCAACCCTGCCCCTTAGGACACATGTAATGTGATTGTACTTGCTCCTGTCAAACAGTTACACAGAGGTGACTCACACGGCATATTACCTATCTCCATAACATTCATCAGGGGTATGTCTGACATCTACTAATGAGGAGCCTTGTTTGTTAATGCTGGGTGTTTTAGTCCAGGGTATGGCATATTTGTAGATATCAAAGGGGAGGCTATTGTACACTTGTTTTCCATGTTCGCTTCTGACACCTCCAGTAGTAGGCAGGCAACCACCTATGTGGAAGTTAGTGGTTAAAGTGTTTTGGAATGAGGTATGGTACTCCTGTATCCACACTGGTGTTCAGTCCATGCCTTGGTCACCAGGCAGCTGTTGCAATTCATCTGCCCCCATGTCCCTCTCTCACTCACTCTCTCTCTCTATATATATATATATATATATATATAGAGAGAGAGATATATTCATATACATACATATCTATAGACATTCATATCTATCTGTATATGTGTATGTATCTATATATATCTGTATATGTATTTGTCTATTACATCTATATGTATATACATATTCTATATATCTATATATGCCTATCTATCTATACATACCTCTCTATGTACATATACATATGCATATATACATATATATATATATATATATATATATATATATATATATATATATATATATATATATATACACATACACACACACATACTTATAAACATCCATTGCGGTACAACTACATGCACATCTTGGCACATAGAATGCCCACCTTTCATGGTGGGGATGTCACTTCTGTAACAGTTGTGAGACATACCATTCTGTAATGATATTGCACAGTGTTGTGCAGAATGCATTATGCTGTCCTCAGGCCATATAGCTGTAGCAGGCCTCACTGACTCAGTCCCACAGAAGTTCACCACCACATGATATATACCTGCACTGCATGCTGTTTTCAATGCCACACACTACAACCTACATTGATATGGGCACATAGCAACCTTCAACTACATATGTATGTCCAGCCTTCACTAACGGTTGCAGTATGTCCCTTGCCCTATGCACATCTTCATATACATATAGATACAGACTGCTGACACATATGGAGGGTTCACAGTATGTAGATTATTAGATTATTTAGTTTACATTATCTTTGTCTCTAACAGCTTTTTAAGTTTGGCTGGCTGGCTGGCTGGATGCCTGGCTGCCTGGTTGGCTGGCTGGCGGGCTGCCTGGATGGCTGGCTGGCTTGCTTGCTGGCTTGCTTGCTTGATGACTTGCTTGCTGGCTTGCTTGCTTGCTGCCTTGCTTGCTTGCTGCCTTGCTTTTTTTTTTTTTTTGGGTCTCTCTCTCTGTCTGTCTGTCTCTCTCTCTCTCTCTCTCTCTCCCTCCAGTCACTGCAATGAAAGTATTGCATGTGTGGACTGGCAGTACAGGCTGCTTTTGTAGGTATCTGCACATGTGCATGTGATGGCCTCTGCACCAATTGGTGGCCAGCATTTACTAATTGCAATCAACCTGCTGTGTGGTAATTGAAGTTCTCACTGTGATTTCAGGACACTGCTATAAAATGTTAGGTTAGGTAGGCGTAGGCCTTTCAGTTTTGCAAGGTGGGGACCATGCTGGTTTGCTGTGGACACTGTTGTGTCAGTCTGAAGGTTGGTATGTCTCTCATATCTAAGGCTGTGTTGTAGCCACTGAAATGCATGTTGTACTGAAACCTGACTGTTGCTTCTTCCAGTTCATTCTTCTCAGTGTGTATGTTAACTCACACCTGCTAATGCTAACACTGTTTACATGGGAGTATGTACTTTCCTGTGGGACTTGTGGATTAATTGGTATACAACTGTAGCTCTTGCAATGTGTTGCTATGGCTTCCCTATTTTCCCTTTACATTCACTCCTTGAAGGCCTGATATTTCTCTTTACTGGAATGTGTTGCTATGGCTTTCCTATTTTCCATTTACATTTACTCCTTGTAATGCATGTTATATTTCTTTCAGCAGTAAATTCATACATGTTTGCTGTGGTTTGGTGGCACTGCATGCAGTCTGGTGAGGCCAAGGTCTGGAGTTTGACACTTACAAGGGTATCTTATTTTGCTGCTGAGCAGTAGTAGGGCCTTGTATTTTGTACTAATAGTTATGAATATCAGGCACATGCAGTGCTTGTAAACTGCTATACTGTCCTTAGTTTGTTAGATGGCTACATCCTTTGATATTTCTGTGTTGTACTCCTACATGAGAGTGTGCTTGTGGAAGTAATTCTACAGCTATTTGAAGAGTGTGTAACAGCAGACAGGCTGATATGCCGGTGTGTTTCTGACACTTGCAGGCCTCAGATACTCTCAGGTATATATTTGAGCAGCCTCAGGGAAAGGTACATATCAGTGGGATACACCCGTGATATATTTCAGATATTCTGCAGTTGTGACTGTGGGGACTGTGTGTGTTTTGAGCATATGTATTACTACACCATTTCTGACATGCAAGTAGTGTCTACTTTAACTTATTGATGGTGAACATTACGTGGGATTCCCCACCTTTCTGCCTACTGTTAGTACATTTCACAGAGAGTCAGTGGGGCACAGGTAACATTTTTTGACAAATCAAGGACATCCCTGTAAATCAGTCACAGTTGGGATGTCTGGCCTCATACCTATTCAAATATGGTGGTGTTTATCCTGCTCTGATACCGTGTGTAGTTTGTAAGGTGCTACTGTAACATTATTACCTACTAGCATGGCTTTTTCTCTTATCACACTCATGTAATGCAATTCCACAAGAATTGCCACTAAACATACAGGGAACAAGCTTTGTGTAATGACCTTCCTATATTCCCTTTACATTCACTCCTTGTATTTCATGATATATTTCTTTCAACACCATGTTCTTGTATATCTGACGTGGCTCAGTGAAAATTCATGTAGGCTAGTGTTTCCAAGGTCCGGGGTTCGAGACTGACAGGGGTATTTTATTTTGCTGATGAGCAGACTACAGGCCTTGTCATACAGAGTGACTAAGGCACTTTTAAGCAGTTGTAAGCAGGTTTGCGCAATGCTCACGCATGCGCACAGTCGCTTAGCTAAGGTCACACAAGAGCACACCCGCTGACTACTGCTTAAAAGTGCTTACTCTCACTAACACCCACGCTAATTTCTTTTAAAGAAAAGAAAATGGGGAGATAGGAAAGTGGTGAAAAAGGGGGCACAAAGAGGGTAGGACAGTAAGAAAACAAGCTCGGGATTTGCAGGAAGGATGTAGGGAAGGCCCATAGCTGCCTATTTCTTAATCAGCAACAGCTGTGCATATGTGTGTAATTTGGTGTGAAATTTGAAACCTTCCACCCCTGAGAGAGGGGTGACGACAACAAAATATGTTGTACAGCCAATTTTAATTATCAGTTGACATGTCCACAGACATGTCTGCAAAATGGGAAGCTATGTATGGGGCATAATTTTTTTGTGGGAACAGAGTTCCCTTTTTTATTTTTTATTCAGGTGAGAGTGGAATGTGAGGTACAGGAAGTAGGTACATTTGGGGAGGTAGGTTGGGGAGGTTAACAGACAAGACAAACAAGACGCATACAGGGGCGGAGTATGACACGTGGGGGGAAACACAATTGACGGGGATGGATGTTTGGATATCGCGAGCCCATGAGCCCACAGATGGCAACAGTGGAACTGAGATCCCCACCCATGGGCAGTTACCACTGCACCTTCACTGCCCAGGATGGGGCTGTGCTGGGGGCTGTATAGGACAGGCAGGCACACCCGTGAGTTGTGCCACCCTCGCCTCAAGCTGGCGTAGGGGATCAAGCACAGAATGCCTGATCTTGCTACGCACCACAGACCGGACACTATGGAGGGCGAGTGGACGTTCTCCTCTGGCCACGCTTGCAGGGGGAGGACGAGCCCCATCCCCTGCAGTGCTTCCACCCAAAGGTGGCACAAGGCCACCAGAGGAGGTTCCGGCCTGGGCACTGGTGCCAGGTGCACTCGCCAGCTGAGGTGGGAGAGGTGGGTCCACTGGAACCCGCCTTCCCTGTTGTCCTATGTTTAGCAGTATTTTATGACATTTTGGGTTAGTAACAAACAACACCATTCAAAATTAGTTGTGACAGCATGCATCAGTATTCCCATTAACCAAACACCCATGAATTCCGAACATTGAACAGCAAGCATAACACATGCATATTTAAAACAACAGTACACATTCCAAAAGCATGCAGGGTTGATTGGTGGCAACAGGCCATCAGGTTTGGATATGTGAACAGGGCACATGCATCAACGTACATGCAGATATGTATGAACCAACAGGACAAATGTCCACAGGAATTAATTGTGTATACATATACCCAGTTTGGTGTGGAATGGCATCATTTGTGAAAATAGGGTAGGGTGACAAAATATTACATTAACAACTTAAACTACCTATACATATGCTGTACATTCCTAGTATATATTCCCTACATGTATTAGTACAGTTTCCTATATGTAACGTTAGGAATGTTGGTGATGGGAATGTTACTGCTACATTAATATACATTCCATTTTTATTCATACATGTTCATATCTGACTGTGTTCAGGTACAGCATCCTGCTACATTTGATTTATATGGCTCTAGACAACTGTGGATGTTCAGTATTTCATACAACCATACTATCTCCATATTGCAAGGGTACAGCAACATATCCAAATTGTGGGACAGACACATTCCAGGTTTAGTACTTTATTACACACATTTCACTCTTTGGTTGTGGCTGTCTCATTCGTTTCATTATGTACTCACTTTATTCCAGACTTATTACAGCTTTCTTGGTAGATTCATACCATCTTTCTCACACTCTCACTTGTTTTATTTTTACATTTCAGGATGGTACTTAATTCTTGGCGTTATTAACATTTCTTACTGGGTTACAACAATCCTTTCCAACTGACTCACTTATTTCATATGGCAGGTTTTAAAAAGGATGTATTTGACACATGTCTATCCTTTGTTGATTGATTACCACTCATTTTCAGGCTGAAGCAGTTATCTGATATTACAATACAGGTGGAGACTCTCTATTTGAGACTTGTTTAATGTTTATTTCTGGATTACAGGCTGCATCACTTATCTAATCTTACAGTACTAGCAGAATCTTTCTTCTAGCTTATTTGAACTTTGTTAATATGTAACAACACTGAACTCTTTTACAAGCTGTCTCACTTATATTCTATAACAATTCCAGCAAAATAATTACTAACCTGCCTGGTGGCACAACCTCACCAGCCTATCAGCATAGGCTCACTGATTCATGGAATGGACACCTGCAGCTGTAATATAAATGATGTAATATTGGAATATACATCTCTATACTATAGGCTAGGATAATTTCTTACATACTTAATTACATGGATACTTACTCAGTAGTGGGGCGTTGGGCATTTGCCGGGCCTCCTGGATCCAACAGTTCAGTTGGTCCTGCTTATGTCTCTTCAGGTCCGCATGGTGGTAATGGAACAGTTCACCAGTCCTTGGAATGCCTGTGGCACTGGTGAGATCATGTGCCAACCGGTTCCATGCCTCTGCCTTGTATGCACCCCAGTGAACCTGGCCCTGCATGAGTTGTGCCTCATGATCATGGACTAGGAGCCAAACCATATATTTTGACTCCTCAACACCCCACTTCTGTGCTGTAAAGCAACCTCCCTCTCCTGCACCTGCCATCCTGACTGCAAATGGTACCACAATCAGTTATGCTGTGTATTCCCACCTATGGGGCTTATATATGCCGGTTTTCCCGCACTTATCTGTGATTGGCCATTTTGGATATTTATCAGCTTAAAAAAACCTGCTTTGTCATGCTTCTATTTCCATTCATTCATATATATATATATATATATATATATGCTAATACTGCATTTCTCAGTACAACTGTGATGGCTTTGTGGTTCAGTACTTTGTCTATGGTGCACAGTATCCTGGGTTCGAGCCTGGGCATTGTTTTTTTATTTTACTACTGTCTAGACAGGCTAGGAGGTGTGTCTGTGTAAAGGCGGCTTTGATACAGCTTGCTCAACATTGCCCACTGGTGAGCTGGTTCTGCGCAAATGGCTTACGCTGGGTAACGCGTTACTTGGCTATGAGCACTTATATTATGCTGTGTGAAGCGTTGCTCAACTACGGGCACTCATTTTAAGCATGTTAAAGCGCTGCTCAAATCCAGGCACTCATATTACACCTGTTAAACCGCTGCTCACCTGAGGGCAGTCATATTAAGCTTGTTACAGTGCTGCTCACCTATGGGCACTCATATTAGGCTTCTTGAAGCCTTGTTCAGCTATGGGCAGATAATCTCTTTTTTATATTTTATTGTGTCGGATTTCTTCAAAAATACATGGCCCATTTCATTACATTTTACTTAAATTATAGTTTTATATATATATATATATATATATATATATATATATATATATATATATATGTCAGGGGATTGTTTCATGCTTATTTAACTAAAAAGAATGATGTTGTGGGGGCTCGAACCGTGACTACCTCCTCTTTCGCCAACGTCTCTACCGCTACGCTATTGCTACTTGGCTTAATTTGCATATTTAGATCTTATATGCTTTTCACTGTCTGCTAACTGTGACTGAGCAGAGGGCATACCCACGCAAATGAGCGCAACTACGGGCAAACATTTTGGAAAATAAAAAAAAAATTAAACTGTTATTTTTCCATTTTACATTACAGTTGGGTTTATAGTCTGTGGGGGCATGTGTGGTGTTGTGTTCCTTGACATTTTCGCGGACTCACTCGTGGGAGTTTACCTTCAGAACTCTGACTCTTCTGGGGGCGTGTCCCTTTGCAGAACTCAGCATTCGGACACGCCCCCTACTTTCCTACACGGACCGTGTTAGCCTAGGGTATGATTCAGCATGCCCTCATGAATATGCATGGCATACTGACGTCATACCGTTAGACTGCAGCCTCCATGTAAGACATATTAACTCTTACACGGAGGTTTCATAAATCCTGCTCATTGTCTCAAATGCATGTATTAATGGATTAACTGGTGGTATAAATGAACTAGGTTTTCTAAACAAGTTCATTTCTCCACCTTTATTTTCAGCAAACAACATTTTCAAAGTTAAAGCTCTACAAAACATTTTTATATCAAAAATAACTTCAGTAATATCAGAGTACCTACTTGGTATGAACAAAAGTATTTTTTGCAAGATACTCATTTCTTCTGATGAAAGAGTACTGTGAGATAAGTTCAAAACTATGCCTTCTTGTGAATACTTTGTTATCACATGACAGCATGCACCCTCAACACATTTTTAAGAATGTTGTAAGAAATCAAGTTTTAGAGCTTCTAGGCTCAATGGTAGGGAAGCAGACTTTATATATTGCACTGACAATGTTATTAAAAATTTAATAGAGAGAGGTTATGATGAGACGATGGTAAAGAATAATGTACAGGAAGTGGCCAAGCTTAGAGATTCAGTTGCAAAACCTTATTTTTCAGACAGAAGTGCTTCTAGTAACATTAAAAATACTAATACTACAAGGAAACTTAAGATGCCCTTATACTACCCATCTGATGTTTATAAATATATGGGCATAGTAAAGAAAAATTGGGGTATTTAACCTCAGACAAAAGACATCAGTAATGTTACTGACCATGAACCTAGGTTTTTGTTTAAGAATGAGCTGTCCCTTTAAAGGAAACTATGTTTCCCAAGGAATTAATTTAAAGCTTTAGAGTATGAAGGTTTAACTATGTGTGGATGGTGTAATTATTGTAGTTACCTGAACACCAGTACTAAATTTATGCACCCAGATGAAAAAAGGGGATGCACTTTTAAAATATCTGCCACATGTAATACTAAACATGTGGTATATCTTGCACGTTGCTTGGAATGTTTTAAATTCTATGTTGGGAAACCTGATAGGGCACTTAAAGATTGAATCAAAGAACATATATATTATATTAATAGAAGGGATAAAGTTAGTGCACTTTCTGAGCATGTCAGTGACAATGATGATGGACATATTTTTAAGTTTATTGTGATAGGAAGGGTTGATGAAAACATCAGAGGTGGTGATGTCCACAATAAAACTGAGGCCTTAGAAGTTAAATGGATTGTTAGACTGAAAGCAGACTGTGGGCATGGTTTAAATGACCATATACCTCTGAAGCCTATTTTAAAGAAGAGACCACTTTTTCGATTAAAACGTTTTTCATATGTGTTTATACTTTAAGTATTAGATTTTAATATATACATTTTTAATATATATATATATATTTTAATACTTTTAATAAAGTTTCATGTGTATTTTCAATACATTATTATATATGCTTTTATATTTGTACCACTTTCTTTAAGGAAATGTGTTTATGTGGCTTTAAGTAAAAATATCATGTGACCAGTCACTGGCTGTTTTGCAGCACTTTTAGAGTATAAAATGATGCTTAAATGAAACATCATTACACCTGACGAAGTGGGGTACACACCATGAATGCGCTAGTGTTGTTTTGTGTTTGGATGTTGTCTGTTCTGGAATAAACTACTTTGAAACTGGAATCTGCAGCCTTCTCCTGATCTTTTTTGGTTTGTTTACATTTGGACTATATTTGTTTTTTGGGCCTGGAGACTTGCATTTGGTGGTTGCTATTTTCTGATTATCCTATTAAAATGTTCACCTAATGGACTAATAACCTTGTTGTTCTTTTTTTTACTAAATATTTTTTTATTATTTCAAATAAGATGTCTTAAGAAACATTACATGAAATAAAGATAAATAACATATTTACAATTCTAAAACATTACTAACTTCAAACCATTATATAACTATTTACATTGGTGTTTATGCAAATAACATTGAAATTCTATATTATATAAAGTTAGAAACATAAGATGATATATCTTCTTCGATCTTTTCGAGTATTTCCAGTACTTTCATCCAAGAGTAATAGCAAGAAGTAGATCTTTTAGTTCTGTTCTTTACTGTTAATATTTCCATGTGAGCAACTGTTGTTGTTAAATTCTCAAATTCCTTGAACGTAGGAAAAGCCTCATTTTTCCAGTGTATAGTTATGATTTTAAGTGAAATTGCCAATAGTGACCATAGGATTTTTGTGTCTTTTTTTGGTACGTAGTCTGGAATAGGAGAGTTGAATAAAATTAAAGACATTGTTAATTGAAAATTATCATTATAAACAGTGGGAAAAATAGTTAATGGATTTCCAGTACATATTGAGACATATACATTCATAAAAAACATGCTGCCAATCTGCTTTTATCTTGGTATGGCATCTCCAACACTGATCTTCAATAGAATACATTTTGGCTAACCTATGTGGTGTATAGAAACTTCTGTGTAGACATCTCCAAGTGAATAACTGCCAGTATTTTGATAATGTAGAAAATTTGGAAGATTTTAGAATATTACTTTTTTCTTCTTCAATTGAAGGATGGTTGTTTATTAAAGTATAATAATCCCAGTATGATTTTTCATGATAGTTTTTTGTTTTTTTAACAATTTTATAAATATTAGACAAATAACCTGTACCCTGATAAGGCTGTTTTATGATAAGAATAAGGTATTCAATGAGTTTTGGAGCTTCATGTCTAACTGAAGGTTGCATTTGTTCTATTTTATTTATAAGAAAATGCCTTAGATTTTGTAAAAACAACCAATTGTCTTTATTTATATTATAGTTATAAATGATCTGTTCATTTGTTAGAATTTTCCCTTTCTCTATAAGTTGATGCCAAAAGAGTAATGTTTCTTCTTTAAGTATATTTATTTTAGATATTTTGAATGTATCTAGAATATTTGGTGTAAAAGCTATAGGGAAAATAAGAAAAATCCAAGAATTAATATTTGGTATTTTGTTTATATATGTTTTGTACACTGAAAGTGTAGAGCTTATATAGTTTGATGGCAATTTATTAATATTATTCCTCTTCCCTAAAAAATAATCTTTTAACATCCATATAAGGGGTGATGATATTACTGTTAAGTTGTCATGTATGTGATTATAATTGATTTCTATGTAAATCTGCTCATGGGCTTGTTTCCATATAGGTATGCATGAATTATTTAACCATAGTGTTATGTTTTTAATAACAGATGAGGTAATATATAAATCAATATCCGGTAAATTAATTCCACCATCTTCCCAATCTGGTAAATGTTTATTTAAGACTATACTGGGTTTATTTGGAAACCATACAAAATTTAAAATTAGTTTATTGTATCTTTGAATAATATGTTTGGGAGGTGGCAATGATAAATTTTGTATTAAGTATAATATTTTGGGAAATATGATTATTTTAATAAGATATAATCTGCTGTCGAAAAGATATATTTATTCCAGTAACCAATTGTTTGTTCTATTTTGTCTAGTATTTTATTATAGTTAAATATTAGAGAATCTGTTAATTCATTGAGTAGATTTATTCCCAGATATAATAATTTACTTTCTGTTACTATATATTTGGAAAATCTTTTGTTTATATTACTTTTTTTTTTTTTTTTACAATTACAGGGCATAATTTTAGTTTTGTTTTCATTAAATTTTAAGCCTGAAATATTTTGAAATTTATTCATGGAGTTAAATAGAGCATTCAAAGACTCATTTGCATCCGAGAGAGTTAAAAGTATGTCATCAGCAAAGAGTTGGATTTTAAGGTTTAACATTTTATTAATACAAATGCCCTTTATGTTATTGTTTGATCTGATTTGATTTGCAAAGGGTTCTATGAGTAATGCAAATAACAATGGTGATAAAGGACAACCTTGTTTAGTTCTCTTTTTGATTGTTATAGGGCCTGATCTATGTGATCCTAGTTTAACATATGCAGTAGATTTTTCATATAGTATTTGGATAAGATTATTAAAATTAGAAGGAAAGTTATATTCATTTAAAACTAGTGAAAGAAAGTTCCAGTTAACCGAATCAAAAGCTTTATTAATATCTAACAAGATTACATTTAAATCTAGAACTTTATGTTTGCTATAATCTAGTAATGTTAGTATTCTTTTAATATCATCTGAAGTATTTCTTCCTTTAATAAAACCTGTTTGATCTTTGTGAATTAAGAAAGGAAGAAAGTGTTTGATCCTATCTGAGTATATAGCCATAAACATCTTATAGTCTATATTGAGTAATGATATTGGCCTATATGAGGAACACTGCTTCTCATCTTTATCTGGTTTGATAACTGGGGATATCAATGAATATTTCCAAGAGGGTGGTATATTCAAATCGTTCTTGGCTATATCATATACTTTTAATAATAAGGATATGGCTTGATTGGGTATTAATTTATACATTTCAGGTAGCATATTGTCTGGGCCAGGTGCTTTATTTGTCTTGAGCTTTTTAATTTGTGATTTTAATTCTGTCATATTGATTGGTTTGCTTATAATGTCTATTTGTTCTTGTGTTAATTTAATATGAATATTATTTTCTAAGTATTTTTTATATCCTTAGTAGGTGTATCTTGAGTGTTTATGGAATTATCAATGTTAAATTGGAGTCTGAATGCTTCTAAAATATCATTTAGTTCCGTAACTCTTTTGTTAGTATTAGGAATAAATATTTCTTTTATTTGTTTAGATTTATTTATTTTTTTTGTTCTATTAGTTAAGTGTCTCAGGTGTGCTGAATTAGTAGAGTATGAGTTTATTTTTATCTTTTCTAAGTTAATCATAATCTTATGATTTAACAATTCTGTATACTTTTTATTGATTTGTGTAAGTTCTTGAACTTGAGTAGTATTATCCTTTTGTATTTCCAGTTTCAATTTATCTGCTTTGTTTTGTAAGTCTAGCATATCTTTTTTCCATAACTTCCTTTTATTTATGTTCCAGGATAATATTTTCCATATGTAACTGCTTTTAATGAATCCCAGACATATATTTCTGAAATATCTTCCATGTAATTTATTTCTAGAAAGTTTTTGATTGTTTCTTCATAACATTCTTTGAAATCTGTCAATTTTGTGATATAGGAAGGTATCCCAGTAATGGGATTTGAATAAAATGGTGTAAGCTCTATCTCAAAGACTATGGCATTATGATCAGATAAGGGACACTTTATAATTTTGACTTTGTCATTTTTTGTTATTAGGTCATTGGCAACATATATTCTATCAATTCTAGAGTTAGTTTTATATCTATGAGAATAAAATGTGAATATTAGTGAGTCTGGTTCTGCAAATTCATTTATATCTTTTAAATACAATGTATCTATAAATTTTGATAGTGCTTTAGAAATAGGTTGTTTTCTTCTTTTAGATTTAGAATCTGTATCTTTTTCATTCATTATACAGTTGAAGTCTCCTGCCAATATCAGGCTACCCTTAGTTAAATGAATTATCTCTTCAAAGTGCTGTTTAACTGTTTTTAATCCTAGTCCTGGGATCCAATATTGATTTACTAAAATATAGATTCTCTTATTTAATTCTATTGAAGCTAGACAAAACATACCTGATGTATCTTGATGAGTAGTAATTATTTTAGGTGTTAAAGTTGAGTTGTGAAGTAGTATAGCTACTCCTCTTTTTTTGTTTTGTATTGAGAGTTTATTAGTACTGTGTAATTATTAATATTTAAGTTGTTTATATCTCTCTAATAAGTGTGTCTCTTGTAAGATGACTATTTGTGGTTTATGTAAGTTTATGTACTTGAATAGGCTTCTCTTTTTATTACTATTATTTAGACCATTAACATTTATGGATAAACATTTCATTTCCTAATTTTGAATTTGTTTTATGTGTGAGTTTATGTAAATATTGTTTATTCTTAGTTCCATCTTGGATACAGAATTCAAAAAGTTCTTCTTGTATGATTTTTGCATGTTTCTGAGTGACACCAAAGTGATAGAATTAAACAAAAAACAAAGAACTTCCAAACTTGTAATTCTTAACCTTAAAAACCATTCCCTGTCGCTATGAGGTAATATACCTCTTTGTTTGGTTAATGAATCTAACCAAACAAACTTTCTACCCTCATAAATAATATTTGGATCAGTTTCTCTTATCCTCTTAGTTTTTAAATAAATATAATTGAATAATATATTAAGATAATCTAATCAGCTAATATATATAAAAATATTCTTTACTCTTATCTTATTGTAATGTAATAATACTTGTTTCTAATCAGGTTTCAAAAAGGTACAAATATTTAGATTACGGTAGTATCATTTCAAAATAGTTTAGGGTATTAATAAACATCATGTTAAAATCTATAACTGTATGTTGCAGACATCTGTTGAAAACTATTTACTGACATTACTGTATAATACAATACCATTGTTGTGTAAATGTTTTAGACTACTCAAGTCCAAAACCAGTGTTTAAATTAGTATTTGCAAAGTCATATTGGAATGAAAACATGAATAGTTCTGAAACCACAACATATTTCATGTTTAACATAAACTGAAATGCAATACAATGTACAAGTATATTAATATTTCTTTAGTAGACATTAAATATGTTCCTCTGATTGCATTTTTCAGCTTTTCAAAGACAATTCCCATGGCTGGAGACAACAAGATCAAAATTTAGACATCTCCCTTATCCAAGAGACTACTTATAATGTTGTTACTTGATTGAGTGTTTTGTTGTTAACACTTTTATCAACTTTCAGAGGGACTTTGTAAAATCAAAAAGACACAGTACAGAGGTAAAACTACAGTGCACTTGATCACATTTTCAAAGCAAACATCTATGTATATCACATATTAACTCTTACAGCTTAGACTGACACTTAACCAGTGAGTTTATCTGCTGACAATAAGTGCTGGAGATATAATTTTGGCTTACTTAACACCAGTAATTTAATCTTATGATTGAATAAAAGTTTAGAATTAAATATCCAGAGCTTCTCATTATAGTATTTAAAAAGTATACTGGAGAACATATCAAAATACTGGAAGCTGCTAAGATTTAAACTATTATGTATGAAAATCTTACAAGTTAAAATTCCTAACTCACTTTGCAGTAAATAGACAAAATGTATTTAAACTATGGGGTAATACCTTTATTACTTCAGAAAGGTGATTATGAAGCTTGTTTTTCCTCTAACATCAGAGGATAGCTATGGTGATCCATGCACTGCAATAGTATTATTTATCCTGGTAATTGCTTTATGACTGTATATAGAAATATTTAATTCAAATAATTAACTGGCATTACAACAAAGTTTCTCAGAAAAAGTTGTTTTACAGTTAATGACTAGATAGAAATGCATCATTGAGAGGATACACTTATCAAATGTCAAGTGCTTTAGATATAATATAAGTGTTCCCTCGAATTAATCCCTGATGAATTTACTGCTTACTAAACTTGCAGACTAATATTGGTGTCTTTTCATGTAGTCATATTGGAACATGAAAATACAGGTCTGCTGATCAGGAACAATCAGGCTCTCAACTGCTAGACAATGCTATACATTTGTCTGCAGAAAGGTTTGAGAATTACGATTGCATTGTCAAGCATTTTTGTTTACACTAACAGTAACATGATATACCCACAAACACTAGTATTGTGTCATTCTTGATAATGCAAAAAGCCAGGTAATATTATAAGAAGGGTGAAGCCACAGCCAGGTAATATAATAAGAAGAGTACAGCCGCAGTCATTATTCAGATGAGTAAATGGGAACAGCATGAGCCATCTAAGGATGGATAGCTTGCTGAGTACCTGCCACAATGTATGTTCACAATGCATGGTAACTTAGTAATAAATTAGGGTGTGGGCTATGCCTCTCCCTCTTATACTCAAATTGGATCTAATACAATATGTGTGTAGAACACAGATGCTTCGACAAAGTTCAAACCTATATGGGATATAAATATTGTATAATTGACACATTGGGTTAAATCTTCTGTTGTTATGTTACTTATTATAGTTGTTTATATGATTATTGCTTTTACTTTCTCTATCTAGTATATTATACTTTTATTTAAATGCTTGATTTGCTAAATGTACATTCAACCTTCTTGTTGCATCCCATTTGTCCACTTGAAGGCATATTTTGGTAGCAGGACATTAGTAGTATTTTGTAGGAGCACCAGTGTGGCAAATGGCAATTTTCCTTAAAATAAACCTGCCTGCTGCTTGACATTTACTAGTTTATTTAATTTGTAAAACAGCAGTGATTCTATTTGCTGATGATTGATTTCTGGTCTTTAAACTCTGCTGTACAAAACATAGTAAGGGATAGCTAAAATGTCTGGAAAACTAAACTGACAGAAAGACAAGCAGATATATGTCATTATCTATCGAGGTGCTAGAAGACATCAGAAGCCATAAGCTGAAAGTGCTTCAAAAATATATCTGTGTATATTTAGATGAACCTCATATGTTATTTATGTTTCCTTAGAAGGAATTTAGGTTCCTGTATCTTTAAATTTGAACCTAGCTTATTTCCTGACTAGACGTCAATTAGAAAGAGTCAGGGGATGGTGTACACAAGTAAATGCGACAAGCAATAAGTAACTTGAGTTTCTAGTGATGTTTGTGGCTGTTAAATTGTCTCAAGAACCAAGCGGGAAAAGGTATGTGTTTTTTTCTTTTTTTCTTTTCCCTTCTCTTACTTTGTGACAAACTTATGTAGTGTGCACGCGAGCACTCTAGTTTGCGGAGTAGTGTTCACAACTATCAAACTTTGCATTTTAAACATGCTATGCCTTATTTATCTACAAAAGAAAAGACAACAGGATATCTAAGCTAGTCACAAGCATCTCTCAACTCCGGATGTCCGGAGCCACAACACACTTGACTTATAGCGTCAAAATATCACTTAAAACATATTTTTTCACTGTACTATATCAATATGTGCATATGGATCAAAGGCAGAACATCTTTTAAGATTATTTAAAGTAGTCTTATAATACATCTAAACTGAAATACTTAATTTCAAAAGCAACACATTTCCGCCCACCATTAACGTTTATCCAAACAGGGACACTTTTAACTTACAAAAAGTAATGCCGTTAGGGATGTAACTGATAATAAGTTATATAGCAGCCATTACTATACCTATTAAGCAATATAACCATATACTGATTAAAGTATTATAAGTTAATGAAGACACAAAGAGAGAAAATAAATAAATAAATAAATAAATAAATAAATAAATAAATATACACATAAATAAATAAATAAATAAATATTTGAGAATATTATTATGCGTTGATTACTCTGATTAAGAATATGAAAATAATAGATGGATAATAATGAAAAATAGAGTAATGTTTAAATTATGCTTAGTATATTGATGTGATTTGAGATAAATGTATTTAAATTTATGCTAATTTTGACATTTAAAGTATAATTGAAAACAGTATCTGTTTTGGTGTAACTTGAAGACACTAAGAAGTTTTCTTTTGTTGTTAGTATTATTTAGATTTTTACAGAATATAACATATGTAAGATTATTTGTCCTTTAGTTTTTTTTTCTTTTGCTCAACAGTTTTCCAATTATTTACTTCAGCATTTCTTTTCGGTGTACTTATTGTCCAGTCCATAGATTCTTCACGTGTTAGGATGTTGTTGTTGGTAAGGTATTTTATTGCTGAATCTACTGTTTCAAAGATTTTTATTCCATTTGGTAGAAAAACTCTCAGTCTTGCTGGGAATAAAAGATGGACTTTCAATTGCTTTTTCTTCAAGGTTTTTATTATTGGTAGAAATTATTTTCTTTTTGAAACCACCTTTGTAGAATAATCGTTGTCAAATCTTATTAATGCATCATTGTATTTGATGGGAGAATTTGCCCAAGCATTTCTTAATATAAGATCTTTATCCTGTGTAGAAAAAAGTCTCACAATTATAGATCTCAGCTTGTTCTTACTTGGAGAAGAAGTATTTCCAGAAGCTGCTAGTGATCTATGCGTACATTCTATACCATAAGAAAGAGCTTCAGGTATTTTTGTTACATCTGGTATCCAGGTGGTAAGAAAGTTTACCATATTGTCCCCTTCAGATTTTTCTGGTAGACCATATATTCTAATATTATTTCTTCTTGTTCGATTTTCCATATCATCAAGCTTTTCTAGTAAATATGTGTTCTGTTGAAGTAAGAATTCAGTTTGTTGTTCTTCTATTTGGACTCTAGTGTCAATGTCACTTAATGACTGTTCAATAAGTGATATCTGTCCTTTCTGCTGTGTAAACATTTCTTGAAGCTGTCCCAGTTGTTGTGAGCACTTTTCTTTAAAAGTATCTATTTTATTGTCCATCTTGTCGATTTTTATTGTTCCTGTATATTTGTAATGAGAGATTGCAGGTCTTTTTTGAGAGAAGAGTCTTGTGATGTATTCCTTAGATGACTCATGCTGTAAAGCTGATATTGATGCTGATTTTCCAGTAATTAATTTGACAGGAATTATTCAAGTTCTGACAATAAATTTTTTCTTATAGATGCTCAAAGTTATTAGAAATACATTAGTAATAAATATTTCTTCAAATTAAATATTATTTTGTAAAATTCCTGTCAGGAATTGTATTGAGGTAAGAGAGCTGAAATGAAGTGCAGCTATCAGTTCAGCATCCTAGCCACGCCAACCTTGTTGTTCTTAATGTCCCTAACATGTTCCTTTACTCTGTCCCCTAAACTTCTCTTACTTTCTCCTATATAAATAAAAAATGATTGATTTCATTAATTGGCTCACTTTTTGGTGTCATTCAAAGGGAATCCAGCTCCTGTCAGCCTGGAAAGCCATCTTCGACAAACCTCGCTGCTTTGCCAGAGACGGTTTGTACCTGGCTCCTCTAGGCTTTTGGCTACTGGCAAAGGCTTTTGCCTCCCCCATAGTGCCTTTTTTAGACAAGGTCTTGAAAACAACATTGCCAACATGAAATTAACCAATTAGAGCAAAATAAGGGTCATGCTGCTAAATGGTAGGAGCTTAAACCAAAAACTGCAATCCCTGAAAGCACTTCTATCACTAGAAGATGTAGATGTCTGTGCAGTCACAGAAACCTGGTTCAAGGCCTCAGAGAGTACCTGGCCTTGCAAGGCTAAAATGCCTTCCACACCTTTAGATGGCAAAATGAAGACCTGAAAACCAAAGGAGGCAGTGTTTCAATTTATATTATTGATAAATTCACCTCCCATCTAGATTACATTGGACAATTCCATGGAGTTACTCCATGTCCAGATTACAGTGGGTAAGACCCCCATTCAAGTCTCAGCCAGTTATAGATTGCCCTCCATGGCTCACGATGCCCAAGAAACCTACTTGACAAAACTGGAGACAATCCAAATTTTACCAGTTATGGGGGATTTCAATTATAACACCATCAACTGTGAAACCTACGCTAGTCCTAACACACTAGCAAAAAAGTTTCTTGACTTTGTTAATTCAAATGCCCTGCAACAAATTGTCCTTACCCTGACAAGAGGAACAAACATTCTAGATCTGTTCTTCACCAGCATGTCAAACAGATGCACTGCTGCAACTGTCGGACCCTCATTAAGTTAAAACTGACCACAAACCAGTCACTTTTGAGCTGGCACTAACACTAGAACTCACAAAGGGTGAAATCAAACTAAAAAACTTCACCAAGGCAAACTATACCCTCCTAGGTGAAGGTATAAATGCATTCCAAGCCTCACCCCAAGCTGGAAGTGGTAACAATGCCAAAGCTTACACTGCATAGAAAGGCAAGGCCTCAACTATGAAAAAACACCTTCCTCAACCTCAACAAAGAAATAAGGCAACTTGTCAAATCCTCCAAGGGCTCCTTTGAGAGAAACTTAGCAAGTACAGCCAAAGATAACCATAAGGTCTTTTATAGCTACATATGTAACCTAAATGGTAGGACCCAAGCATGTGCAGAACAAGTGGCCAATGGTATCACACGCCCTGACCCCACAGAGATAGCAAACCTGGTAGCAGATAGATATGGTGAAAGTTTCACTCACTTATCCCCGCCTAACTTACAACAGATTTATCCCCAACCCCCCCCCCCCACATATCTGAAAAGCAGGTCCTCAAAGCCTTGTTCAGGCAAAAAACACAGCCTCTGTGGGACCTGACAACATCCCAGGCTGTCTTCTAAACAGGCTAAAATATTAACTAGCATCAGCACTAAGTACCCTTTTCAACCATAGCCTAACCACTGGCTTTGTTCCTGTGGAATGGAGAACAACAACAGTTATTTCCATCCACAAAGGTGGTCTAGCAACAGACCCAGGGAATTACAGACCCATAAGCTTGACCAGTGTCATTTGTAAGGCCATGGAATGTATCATTATGGAGCTCATAAATAAAGCCATAGGTGACCTCCAAACCCTGTATCCTACCCAATTTGGCTTCATGAAGGGCAGATCCTGCCTGTTAAATCTGGTGGATTTCTTTGAAAATGTGACCAGGGCCATTGACAAAGGCAAATCTGTACACACAGTATACCTTGACCTGAGAGATGCTTTTGACACAATCTCACATTCAGGCATTACTGATAAACTTAGCAAACTGAATGTAAACCCCTTTCTTGTAAGATGGGTTGCCAACAAACTGGACACACACACTATCAAGGTCGGTGACTCCACATCAACCAACAGACTTGCTACCAGTGAGGTGCCACAGGGGTCAGTGCTGGGCCTCCTACTGTTTGGTATATACTTCTAAAAAGTTCAGGTCAAAACTAAGGGGTTGAGGCTGACCAAGTTTGCAGATGACTGCAAACTAGTTGCAGTCATTGACTCCCCAAATAATGTCAGTGTACTCCAGGTGGGTCCCATGCATACCAATGAGTGGTGTTTTAGTCACGGGCTCAAACCGAATGCAAAGAAATGCATCATTATTCCCTTTGGCACAAACAATGTCCCTTCACACTAACAAAGTAACAACAATACCCTGAGTACCCATCAAGTGGTAAGGGACCTGAGATCACATGTCGACTGTGACCTTAACTTTGACCACCATATGTCTACATAGCACACTTGATTAGTAAAGGCATCACCTCAAGAGCAAAAGAAGTTATAACCCCCCTATACTTGGTACTTATCTAGCCCATAATTGAGTATAACACCCCTTTTGGCATGTATCATACTAAACACCTACAGCAATTAGACCTCAGAGATTTATAACAAAGAAGATAAAAGGGCTCCAGCATGTGCCTTACACAGACTGACTAAAGTACCTGTCACTTAACTGCGTATTGTATAGACTTCTTAGGGGAGACTTATGCCTGGCCTACAGAGAAATCCAAGACCCAAACCTAATGAACTTGCTGCATATCCATAAATCAAATGCAAATAGGGCTACCCATTCCAGGGAACTAAATATGGCCTGCGACTTAAATAGGACATGCTGGAGGGACAGATTTATCTCCCAGTGACTGCCGCATCTTTGGAAGAGGCTACCATTTCATGTGAAACAGAGCACCTCTATGACACTGTCCAAGAGGAACCTGGATGAATGGAAGAAGCACTGTAAATTCTTACAAGGGATAGAGCCCAGAACCCTCCTGGACATGGTCAGTCATCATTAAATGCAATCTTGGATACTGACTAGCATTTCTGTGGTATTACATTAGGATAAAATGGCTAGGCTTATAATGACCTCTGGGTCAATAGCCTAGTAATCTCTTGTAATCCTTTGATCCTACGATATCCCTCCTAGCAAACATCTGGTACAGTTGGGAGGTGTGCCAGATATGTGAGTTGTGGTACTGCCAGGTTTGCCAGTACACTTGTTCAAGATGATTCCCTTGGCATTAGACACAACTTGGCAGTTGATAGAGTGGTTCCCCTTTCTGTTAATGTAGAACCTACCCTGTTTCCCAGGTGGTGCCTTCATTTCTACATGAGTACAATCTGTGGCACCCACTACTGTAGGGTAGTGCACTACCTGGTAGAACTGTTGCATATTTCTGGCCCTCTCCTCAGAACTACAGGGAAAATATATATGCTCACTGGAATGTTGGAGCATAGCATCCAGGAACTGGTGGAGGTTCCAGGTGCTGATGCCTGTGACACCCCCAGCATGTTCCCTGTTGGTCTCTGACAGATACCTGTAGCTAATATTCTAAGGGCTACACATACTTTAGTTTCCACTGGGATGGGTTCTCCTTGGTTGGCTCTGGCTCTGAGTTGAGAGTGGTAGAGGTTGCAGAGTTTCTGTAGTATGTCCCTGTCCACCCTGTAGTGCTCTATAATTTCCACATCATGTAGGCTGTGATAAGCTAAATGTGGCCTGCAAACTCTTGTCCTTCTCAGCCTAGACCTATTGGCAGTAACAATAGCATTGGCTTCAGCCTTTAGCACGTACAAATGGATTAAAGCAGCAGTAGCCCCTAAGATTCTGTCTGTGTAGACTTTCCATGTCAGTACTCCAAATGTTTTGACATCTGCAGGAAAAACTAGCATGGAGTCTACATGGATGCTTTATAGCTTGTTGACTAGCTCCACAGTGTTGGATTGATTAGCATGCAATTCAGCTGCTTATGCTATAATTAGCATCTATGAAACAGAGACAAAGACAGATGCAATCAATTAATAATCTACACCATTATAAAAAGGCAAACGTGTAGTTAGCTAAACCGATGGTGAGGAGAGTTGTTTATGTTTGGAAGGCCACAAAAATGTGTTTTCTTCAGGATATATCTGTACAGAGAGTACTGAACTTCAGCAGGTATACTCTCTTTTTGTCACCTACATACTGCATATGCTGGAATGTATTTAAGAATAATGTGAAGCAATGGCTTTTACACTTTTATCTGTATGCATTAGTTAGAAGTGTACTGATGGTATGGGCCTGTTTGTCAAGCCATTTCAGATGTATACATGATTGACAATACATGAAAATGGAATGCTCTGTGATAAATATGTACAAATAATTCAGGTACACATCCTTTGCCAGCAATTTTATTGTTTCAAATATTTTTTTTTTAGCAAAATAGGTCATTTGCTTGTTCTATTGTGTGTGGGGGGCAAGGCTGAGTTACTGTTATAGCACAAAGAAGAATGGACTGTTATTTTTGGGGGAGCAAAGGTGACTTACTGTTATGGTACAAACAAGGATATGTTGCTGTTGTTACTCTCCTTGCTTTGCATCCTGCCTGTTGTTAGTATTTCACATCTCTAGACTGTTTTGTGTTTCTCCAGTGGGTAATACTGACTGCTACCTTTTCTGTTTTATCTGGAAACAATTATTTTGTAGTTATGTGATACTTATGTGTATTATACTTCTGTTGTCTTTTAGGACACCTATAAGTGTCACTCAGGCATGTCAGTGGTGACCTCCCTTCACTGATGCTGAAAATCAAGTCATAGTTGATGAGTTTTGGCAACATGGTGCTTTTCTCCTGGATCATCTGCTGTCATCCAACATGGCAGCTACCAATCATGCTGCTCTTTTGGCTGTAGTCTCACTGCTCCATCAGTGAGTCTGCTGTTCACACCCAGACATGGCAGGCCATGTGGGCGTGGTCCTTGGAGTCCTCATGTAGGGAGCTCATCCAGCAGACATCAGTCACATTCAGGTAGCAGCACTGAAAGCATGGACATCCAAGTGCAACGCCTGGCAGAGCCAGTTCTCCTGGTCGGGGATGACAATGATGAACTGCCACCTCTACCATGCATATCTCACACCTGTCTGACAGACCAAGACATAGAGCTAGCACAGAGCTTGGCTATACTTATGCAGACACTCACACACCAATTTCACCTGAAGGACCCTTGCAGACACACACACAACAGTTACTCAGTTTGTCTCACTGGCCATTTGTTGTTTTATTCCAATGTCTATATTCTTTGCCTTCCCACACGCATGCACTCACTGACCTTCTGTGTCAGCCTAGGCTTCCTGCCCTCTCTCCCCCACAACACCCTGTGAAAGTGATGATAACTGTGCCATATGCTTTTTTTCTATCTTTTGGATTCAGGGATACAAAAGCTGTGTCTGTTGCTCAAGGTGCACAGCTAGGTTACTGCTTAGTATATTTGCATTTATGTTGTTGAAATGGTCATTGTATTTGGCTTATATTGGTCTTTGAAAGTTACACAGTTGATACCATGAAAATTTCACAACATTATAGAGAATGCTCTAGTAAGGGTGTTGATGTAAAAAACTGCAATATGTATCATTACTTTCTAACTTCTCTCTATAATGACCTTCCATGACAAACATATCCCACACATCATAAGTCATGCCATCATATTCAGCTCTTATGATTGTATGACAGCACTGTAGTCAAACCTCATCTGAACAGGAATACAGTATAATGCTCTCTTTTGCATGTACTTCTACAGACACATGCAGCAGTTGGAGAGACCACAGGGCTTTCTCAGGGTGATAACACAGGGTCTACAAACCATGGCATGATATATGTGAATAGATTAAAAGCCATGCCACTGTCATCTGTCTGGTATAGGATGAGGTGATGTCTGCCTGACCTCCAGGCCAATGCTGGACCATATCCTGGTGGGATGACCGCATATCCAGACATCTGATATAGCTGATGACATTAGTAGCGTCTGTTCAGAATATGGTAATAATGGTGTCCCACATACTGTGCTAAAAGTCTATGTGTAATGTCAAGCAAGAGCACACATGCACACACAATTGACTGTAGTGAGAATAAAACCCCTAACTAAGTACACAGACTACAGAACACAGTAAGTAACACAAGTGCCTCGGCACAAGTTTGACTTTTGCAAAACTGCAGCTGAACTTATAGTACATGACATCAGCAGTCCATGTGTGTGACAAGATGTTGGCAGGCCTACATAAGTTTATAGCTTCATAGGTTCATACGAGGCTGCTACCATAATGGCTATAGGTACATAGGTTTACAGAAGTTACTAGCTAATGGCCCTAGAGCCTTGTCAAGCCTACCCAGGTTGTACCATTGTTCCCTTATAGACCAAGATATGTAGTCCATATTTGCAAATTCATGATCAGCACTGGTTGACCCTGTCTAAGAGTGACATAGGTGAAACCCCCTGGGTAAATCTATGCTTTCCCATTCAATTGTCCCAGTTACTCTTAAATAGGGTCATTGAGGAGCTCAGTTTTATGTGGACTGTGAGTTTATTCAATCTCTGAGGCACATATCTGTCTCTCCAGCATGTCCTGTTGATGTCTTAGGCTAGGTTAAGATCCCCAGAGTGAGTGAGTCTTGTCCCATGTAATTTGCAGAGGTGCAGCATTTCCATTAAGGTAGGGTTCAAGACTGCTCTGTAGACAAGCCACAAGTCACCTATCAGCAGTCTATACAACACAGAGTACAATGATAGGGCCTTCAGTCTGTCCATCTAGATAATGTGTTGGAAGTCCCTGGATTTTGTTAGTGAGAAACCTCTGAGGTCTCTCCAGCTGCTGCAAGTGTCTGGTGATGTACATGCAAAAGGGAGCATTGTACTCTATTGATAACATCTTTAGTCTTGGATGCTATGGCCTCACTTATGAGGTGTGCGATGTAAAGGGCCTTCATTGCCACTGTGGACACATGATGATCAAATGTGAGGTTGCCACTAATTTGCATTCCTAAATCTCTCACCATTGGGTTAGAACATAGGGGGTATTATTAATAGTGTAATTTGCATGGACTTCTTCTTTGCCGAAAGGAATAATGGTGTATTGTTTTGGGTTAAATTTAAGTCTGTGACTTTGGCAACAATCATTTATGTATGTAAGCACATTTTCCAGTATGTTGACATTGTTCATGGATTCAGTGATTGCGCCCAGCTTGCATTCATCAGCAAACTTGTTGAGCAACAGGCCATCTTTTTTGCCTGATTTTCTGATGAATGTATTCCAAACAGTAGGGAGCCCATCACAGACCCTTGTGGGAAGCCACTGGTAACAGGTCTGCTGGTAGAGGTGGAATCTCCACTTATGACTGTATTCATTCTGTTGGTGAGCCAGTTGGCTACCATCTAATGACGTATAGATTAATATCCTGATGGGTGAGTTCCACAATGATGCCTCAGTGGGGGATTGTGTCAAAACCCTTGGGCAAGTTGAGATAGGCAGTATGTACTGATTTGCCTTCATCCAGAGCTTTGGTGACACTCTTGAAGAATTCCACTAGATTTAACAGGCATGATCTGCCCTTGATGAAGCCAAAGTGGGTTGGGTAAAGAGTTTGAAGGTCACCAATGTCCTTGTTGATAAAGTCCAAGATGGTTCGCTCCATGGCCTTACAGACAAGGCTGGTGGTCAGGCTTATGTGTGTATAAAAATGTACAAATACTCCTGGATAACCACAAAAACCAAAAAAAAAAACAGACTGGAGGATGCAGAAGAACAGAGTGAAATCCACACGATGTTAGCATACTAAAAACTTTTAATCTACTCTTTCGCAACCAAACTTCTTCAGAATAAAATGTACATTCTCTACATCACATTTAAAAACAGTTTTGAAATGCCTCTGGACCAATCTTTTCACTTAAACAGTTGTACAATTAATCAATAAAATTTCAAATCTCAGGAAGTTATTTCCTTATATAGACTCTACTAGACTTTCAAAAAACATTTAATGTTAACAGCATCATTTATACCAGGATTTTTATCTGAATTTAATCTGATTTGCCATAAAGCCTCCTTTGTTCAAGATTTGTTTTGAAATTGCCATCCCTAAAATCATGACTTCCTTGCTCCAGCACAGAAAACAAAAATTACTTTGTTAAGCCTTAAAAGGTACACTAGCCCCAGGATTCATGAAGCTCGGCACAAGGACGGCATTAGCCTTGCGCCGACCGTGCAGCGTAGAGATGGCACAGCAGCACCACATGCATATTAATGAAGGCACGCTGCTGCAACGTCCACGTGCACAGGAAACGTGCGTGAGTGCAGGGGGCGTGTCTAAGTGCTGCACAGAGGCGTGAACATGTCAGCTGCAGACGCGCAACCTAAAATGCTGACTAGTACAGCCTGCCTCTAATAACAATCACTTCTGTCAGTGTCCTTGGATAGTGAAATGTATGCAAAGCATACAAGACAGTTTTGCGAACACCAAAATAAAAAGTAAACACAAAGGCACGTAGCTGAATATTGAGTCTCTGTCACTCAAACAAATGACATTTAAAACCCCGTGCCCGTATTCCATTGTAATGTTGATTGTTATACCAAGTGGAAGCAAAACGCATTGTGTTAGCACACCGCTGCCCTTTGCTAAGCCTAGCCCAATGGTTAGGGTTACCACCTGTCCCACTTTGTGAGGGACAGTCCCTCTCTGGGCAGTTGGGTCCTTACCAAAACTATTAAAAATGTTAAATGTCCTGCGATTGTAGGACATAATTATGTCCCATATTTTATGTAATAGCTCCATAAAATAGTTAATTCTGTATCTAAACTACCTAAATGTTACAAGAAACAGAATAAGCAACTAAACTGCTAAAAGAATAAGCTGTCACGTAGGCATAAAAGTAAAGTACTCTTCTTTGTACTGACCGTGGGCATGTGTTGGCCTGTAAAATCTGATGTGTGTCCCAAAGATGTCCCACTTTGGCCATCTGAAAAAGTGGCAACCCTACCAATGGTCAGAGCATTCGCTCAATATCTGCCCATTTGTGGTCCAGGTCGTCCCTGTCTGGATGGCCCAAAGATGAATGGGTATTACCCAGGTCTACCTACCATGTCATGAAAGATAGGTATTTGCGTGTACCTATGTGCGTGAAGTACAACATGTGGAAGATCAAATATGCCATGGTTGTCCTCACAACCATATTGGTACCAGAGATATGTAGAGTATGCAATGTGTTCTGTTGTCTGTGCCATGGGCCATCAGCCAGAGAAGGGATGGATGGTGTGTGTGGAATATTGGGGTGGGGGTGACGGGTAATGTAATAACTCACCAAGGGGAGACTGGGTCGGATGCACAATAGGTGAACCGGAGGTGTACAAGGCAGAAGTGGGTGAATCAGAAAGGAAACCAAAGAACAAACATTCACATCCGCAATACAACCTGACAGGCCATACTGCAGAACACAATCCCACAAACATATGAACATTAAAATGTGCGATACATATGTACAGAAACATTACTGGCTCACACCCACATAATGGTCTGGCCTGAACCGAGCCATCCAACCCAACACACCCAGATACATAATTGAATATCCATCATCCCCTCCACAGTACACCCACCCCCTTGCTGAACGTCCACCAAACCACCCATACACGGGCTGCTAGCTTGGCGCAGCCATATCTGCACATAGTGACCCCTACCCACATCTAGTAGGCAGTTGCACCCTAGGCAGTCTCAGGCTTGCAAACTAGGTATCCCATGCATGCATAACCCTACCACATTTTCGAACAGGCAGCTGAATGGGGTCCGTCGTTTACAGTTTTTGGACATCCCTCATGGGATAAGTATCTTTTCTCAAGATTAGACTTTGTGGCATAACACAATGTCCACCCTTGTTGACATCCGGGCACTAGGGCTACCACCTGTCCCACTTTGCGAGTGACAGTCCCTCCTTGGCCAGTTGTGTCCTGCATAAAAATTGGAAAATTGGCAAATGTCCTGCGATATTAGGACAAACATATTTCCTATATTTAATATAATAGTTGCATAAAACAGTTATTCTGTTTATGAAACACCTAAATGTTATAAGAAACAGAATAAGCAACTAAAGTGCTACAAGAATAAGCATTTATGTAGGCAAAACAGTGAAGTTCTGTCCTATGTACTGGCTGTGGGTATGTTTTGCCTTGCAAACTCTGATGTTTGCACAAAACATGTCCCACTGTGGGCATTTGAAAAGGTGGAAACCCTACCAGGCACAAGTCAGATTAGCAGTACCTGACCATATTATCTCTCTCTCTCTCTCTCTCTCTCTCTATAGATATATATATATATATATATTATATGCATGACGAATGAATGTTGTAACAATAAAGCATAGACAAGGGATGAGAAGGGAATCAACAACAACTACAGTATCACAGAGTGCTGTCAGCGTATGCCATATCACGCTGGCCAAGAGTGAGAAAAGCACTGCTACACACACCACAGGCAGGATATTACCAGTGAGAGTAACAGAGTTGAATTGCTTAGTCTACTTTACACACAGACAGAGGATAGTCCCTGCTGGGACTACCCAAAAATGAATAAGAGCATTTAGCCCTCCGACCATTACACAAGCAAGGGCAGGTATGTTCAAAGACTAAATGGTGGGAGAGCCTGAGAATACATGAGGTGGGACAACATATGTATAGGGACCCTAATGCTCTGGAAAGTGCAATGTTTGGAGGTGTGCCATGGCTGCGATAACAAGTGCATATTGGATGTTACGTGTGTAAGTTGAACATGGGTGGGGTGGAGGAACTATGGGTATGAAATTATGGATCCAGGCGTGCCAGGGTTCAATGGCCTGGTTCTAATTGGACCACCCCGTGGAGGTCAGTGAGTTTGTAATAGGTATATATTCATACACACATGCAGACATCAATATGTAGAAGTACAGTCTTTGTAACACATGCATTCCATTTGTAGACATAAATAATAGGAATGTGCACATACAAACATCAACAGTAGATGGAATAATAGGCTGTGCAGAAGAGGGATGGGACAAAAGTGCTATAACGCAGAGGTGTGTACTGTGTCCTAAGTCAGTGCTGTGCTGATGATAATCAAATGTGAGGGCCTCCCCACACATGGAATCATTCCTGTGATCGGCCCGCTACAGCAATGCCAAGTACTAAACCGGTCTAATTGTAAAGGAAATACACTGAATACATACATAAATAGGCTCCCAATTATATACACATATATATATATATATATATATATATATATATATATATATATATATATATATATATATATATGAATACATATGTACAGACATATATCTAGATATATATATATATATATAGAGACACATGACACACGCAGCATGCCCTTCCACCCCCCCCTACAGCCGGACATGGGGACTATGCACACAATCAGTGTAAAGTGTCCACTGCTCCCCAGACCACAGGCAGGATACAACCGTGGGGGTGGCAGTGCACCTGTGAATTCTAATCATGGAACACATACTGGAGCGTCCCTTGCGGGACACTCCAAAAATTGGCAAAACAATACATATCTGATAGCTCGGCCATCTTGTCTGCGGTGTATACAGACTCGGAATACAATGGTGGGTAACCCTGATGACCCATGGGCCGAGACAATTGTATGAAATGGGTCCCATGAAGTGGAGAGTGAGCAGCATGTAGTGGTGTGTCCAGAACCAACCAGGTCCCAGAGTAAGGATGGGTGCTGTCGAGGAGGCGAGGGTGGGGGAACTATGGGTATCTACTTATGGGTCTAGGTGTGCAGGTGTTGGCTGATGTTGGCCAATATGAACAGCCGTAGGAATGTAAGCAAATGTGTTAATTGGGCAGAGGCGTCGCCCAACGAGCAGCCACACCCACTGCGAGACCCACTAAAGCAAAGTGTAATCTATATGGCAAGGAATGGAATAACCAGATATAGACGTATATATGTAGAGCTATCTGTGTGTATATCCACCCATAGCGAGATAGAGATATGCTTCTCCCTTGCCGTAGTACTAATGTATACAAACAGAGAATGAATACAGATACATACCCACATATGAATATATACATATGCAGACAACCATAGAGCCATATGTCGTTAGATTATATACACACACACACACACACATATATATATATATATATATATATATATATATATATATATATATATATATAGACAGCAAGATATGAATATACATGTATGCATACATATGCAGATATATCTGTATATATTAATGTAAATATATATATATATATATATATATATATATATATATATATATGTTACAGTAAATATACACATGTATATAGCTAGGATATGATACAGCAGTTACGGGTAACATATGTTCACAGGCCGGGCATATGTTGGTGGGAGGTCCAATAAACAAACGTGTAACACGTAGTATCACCCCCCCCCACCCCCCCAGCTAGACTGGAGAGACATACAGACACACACTAAAGGTAAATACACCACTGCTTCCCAGACTACCGGCAGGAAACTTCCTGTGGGAGAGATCTGCTAGATCTACACTTGAAACATAGACTTCGATGTCCCTTGTGGGACTCCAAAAATTAATGACCAGAGCCAGGCCCTGTAATGATTTCTCCGACCAGGCTGTAGATGTACATGGACCAGTAGGTTGTGCAAGCCTGATAACATATGGGTCGACATAATGTATGACATGTGTCCCGACACAAGGAGAGTGGGCAGTGTGTAGTGGTGTGTTTATACCCCACCTGCGGCCACAGTAAGGATGAGTGCTGTAGAGGAGTGTCAGGTAGGAGATCTATGGGTATGCGATTATGGGCTAAGGCATGCAGGTGTTGGTTAGCAGAGCCATTTTAGGACCGCCCCGTGGATGTAAGTAATATTCTGATGTGGGCATAGCAGACGCCCATACCTCCCAAACCCTAACAGCACATCCACTGGATAGTCCGTAAACCATTGGGGGAACACATAGGGACCATACCATAGAACTGTCCCCGATTACTAGGGACGTCCGTGATTACGACTCAGAATCTAACTCTGTCCCAACTAAACCCTGCTAGAACTAGTGATATTAGGAGGAAAGGTGGTGGAATACATGTAATGAATAATGACAACATGTAAGAGTCATAAACAGCATGTACCTCAGACAATTTGTATGACTACATATGCTCTGGGTCTGTCAGAGTATCTGGTTAATAGCACCAAACTTCTAAATGTGTCCCTGATGCTGTTATGCAGTGTCCCTGTTTTAGTGTTCATTCTTCCCCATTCGTATGGGAGGTCTGATAGTGACAAAAAGCGCATATTCTGCTGACTACCTTAGAAAGATGATAGAATAGGTTAGGGTTACCACCTGTCCACCTTTGCGAGGGACAGTCCCCTTTGGGCAGTTGTGTCCTGCAAAATAATTGAATGGTAAATGTCCTGAGATTTTAGGACAAAGATTTCCTATATTGTCTGTAGTAGTTGCATAAAACAATTATTTTGTATCTGAAACACCTAAATGTTATAAGAAACAGAACAAGAAACTATAATGCTACAAGAATAAACTTTTATTTAGGCAAAACAGTGAAGTTCTTTCCTTTGTACTGGCTGTGGGTATGTTTTGCCCTGCAAAATTGGATGTTTATACATAAAAGTCCCACCTTGGGCAATTGAAAAGGTGGCAACCCTATAATAGGTATGCGGTAGCATGACTTGGCCATCGGATGTGGGTCCCAAAACCCAATTACTTGTCTGCATTGAAGAGTCTCAGTTCCCATGTATCAGCCAGATGGGAACAGATTGTAAGAGGAGTACACAAATAATATGAATAAATCACTGGACAGGCTGCCGATTCCGTACAGTCGAACGGCATGCCGTCGCCTAATGGGCAGCCATTCCTGATACTGTAGGCATGTAATCCGATGTAATACGCATCACAAGGTAATATTGTGGTCCTCGCTCACACCCAGGGGTGTGAGTGTCAGATGCAAGCACCAATGTTGGTGCATTTGCAAGTGCGGGAGAGAGTGGGTGTAAGCCTGTTTGGCTACCAGTATAGAGTATTGCACTGGTAAAGCAATGTAGAGGCTAACCGAGTGTAAGAAGCTGTAACCAGAGGTTAGCATTGCTTAGCACCGCGCAAACCCATGCAGACCCGCTCACAACTGCTTTAATGTGCCTTAGTCCCTCCGTATCCAGTGGCCTTGTTCTGCTCTGCGACCAAATAAACGTCCTCTGCAAGGCTCGGAACCAGGACCCTGCACACACAGCTAATGTGATTTATCAATATGTCATGGCAGATATACAGACAACGGACAGTACCACAAACATATCATACAGTGCAGTCATTCAACAGTATAGGAATGTATCCCATCATGTAGATGTATATGTGAGTGCTTATGTCCAGCATATAGGTACATACATATATAGAGATATATCAGGAACATACCATGTGGCAACAAAGCATTACAAACGAATGAAACTGGAAACACCAGTGACGTCTGTGTTATGTAGTTGTGTTGTTCTATGTAATCTCAAGACTCCCTCAGACAGACATGTGTCATTCATACATGCAAACAGTTGTATATTGGCCTTATACATCACTTTGTGCATGCAATGTACATTAACACAACAGTACCTGCCCAATCATTATGTGTGAACAGTACTCATGCAAGGTGCTGTGTGCAACATCCTCATCATGATAAAGGTAAATGGGGTAACAATAGAGGGACCGGTAGTGTTGTGTGTACAATGGGGTCATCCTCATCATGTGTGCCTGGACCATGTAGGAGTGATGTGCATACCAGGATCGTGCGTCTGAGGGACAGGGGTGAGGATAACAGGAGTATGTTGTGATGCATATTACAAGGGTACATGTGTCCAATGGGCAGGTGTGTGAAATGCACAGCTATGTATAGGGCAAATGTTGTCCTAGGAGCCGATTGGTCTTATGTTTCTGTAGGGTGAGGGTCGGATGTAGGGGAAGGAGTGTAGGTAGGGCTGTGGAGGATAGGTAGGGTAGGATCACAGACAAGACAGCATACAGAGTTGGTATATGACACATGTGGGAGGATACACCTTGGACAGGGATGGGTGTTCAGCATTCAAAAGCCCATGGGAACAGTGGGACAGAGGTCCTCAGCCATGGGCAGCCGCCACTGCACCTAAACAGCTGCAAAGGAGGCAGTGCTGGAGGCTGTACAGGAGGTGCAGCATCACCCTGTAAATGTGACACTCCACCCTTGAGCTTGTGTATCTGGCTTTGGAACCCCTTAGTGAGCCCCCAACGCAACACGTCTGGGACCGCACAACAGCAGACATGTACCTGTCTGGTCCTGCTCCCAGGGGGGACATGTCCCATCCTCAGTGGTGGTACTACCAGAAGATGGTGCAGAGCCAACAGAGGTTGATGTCCAAGGCTGGGCCCCAGATGTGCTGGCACCCGGTGCCATGGTCAGCTGAAGTGGGACAGGAGATTCTGCCAGGACCTCCGAACCCATTCAGCCTATGGTGTTGCAGTTTAAACCCACATATGGCTTAGTGATAGACAACAGCATAAAGGATTACCGACAACAGTATGCATAGATATCACCATCAAAACAACACAATTTTCAGAGGGAGCACAACACATGCATATATACTGCATGTCATCTGTACAATGTGTAGTAGACGTGTGACCACAGCTATGAACAGTTGCCCATTATTGGCTGGTCACTGGGAACCCCAGATGGTGTCTGTCATATCACTGTTTCATGTGACATATGTCTAGTCAGGGATGTGATGGCAGTAACACATCCCTATCATCATGTACTGTCTGCAATCCTCACACTATGTTCCTGCTGTGCACAGATGTGTGTTCAGTGTGTAACACAGGAAATAAATGGTTCCACACACTGACTAGTTCACAGATGGCTCTACAGATGGGGGTCCCTCATGAACAGAGTACTGTCATGTCTGTATTAAAACATGCAGAATAGCCATTACCACACACATGTTAAACAGGCAGTAGTCTCAATGCAACATAGCTACACTTACATGCTGTAGTCATGTGTGGCACATCATGCTCCTGTCTTTAGGCTATTTTCCACTGTGTATAATGTTTGAGGTACATCCAGATATCATCTGTGATGCCGTGT
This sequence comes from Protopterus annectens, assembly GCF_019279795.1. Lineage (NCBI taxonomy): Eukaryota > Metazoa > Chordata > Ceratodontiformes > Protopteridae > Protopterus > Protopterus annectens. The sequence continues at coordinate 1,938,931,620 of NC_056725.1, read as the reverse complement.
CAGAACACCACTTCCAGGTACCACTCACAGCAACTGTCATGGCCAAATGCCAACATGTTTTCCCTAGATAGTGTACTGTATTTATCATGCGAATGGCTATGGGAACACCATCACAGCTGTTCCACATGCAATCAGCTAGAGGAGGACTGCAATAGGTGCAGAGGCCATCACCTGATCATGTCCATCACTTACAATACACATGCGGTTGCTGAGCAGGTGTACACCTTCACATCCACCAGAGAGTGTGTGGGTGGGGCAGGCAAAGTACACCAGGAAAGGGCTTGGAGACTTAACCCTAAGCATTGTCTGCCACATGCCTAACAGTACAGGGGTCAAACCCCTGACTGACCAGTAATTACTATTACATGTGCCTGACGTTACTACATGTGCCACAAAGGCAACATGTTGCTGTGCTGTAAGAACATATATGTGTGTAGGTGAGTGACATCTGCAACAGATATAGTAGACATACATTAGGTGTGGCACACATGGCTGTCCACGTGAGTGGGTGCCATTGTCACCACAACCACACTCTCTAATGGACATGCATTGAGACTCTTTGCCAGGGCCACAAATACACAACCTAACTACTTAGTTTCCCACACTGCAGTAATGCACAGGACATATCTGGAGATTCTATGGGCTAGGGCATGTGAAAGTGTTTGACATCTGTTGGTATGCCAATGAGGGTTATACTGGGAGTGACTGTGGTTGGGAGCATCATAACCCACACGCAGACACAAGGTGCCAGTACTGAGATGCATGTATGCATTGCTTCATGGGTGTGTAGTGGCTGGCTGTGCTAGATGGCTGTACAAGGCTGGGTGAGGGGTAATCCTAGGCATCGCATCACCCGACAATGGTGTGCAGTGCAGGGGTGTAGTGTCTGCAATGTCACACACAGATGGGTACTGCATGATCTGCCCTGACATCCTGGTTACTAATGTGTATGGCCATAGCTTTGCAATGCATGTCATGTCTGTGTTTGATAGTCCTTCACATGGACATTGCCTGGGATGTGCATGTCCCACAATACTGTACAGTGACATGTACAGGTCTACCTGTTTTGGCAGGCACATGTTGTGTACACAGACTGTTATCCCCCGATATGCCAATACTGGCCTGGTGTGGCGAAACCTGCTTATAGTGAGCAGGTTGACCCTGCACCTGCATTGATAGTATGATACAGGTATTCCCTGGTGTCAGTGGCATTGGTCCATACAGGGCACATGTGTACGGCATTGTATGGCCTCTGTGGATCACATTTGATGGCACCACATATGTTGCAGGCATCCAGTGGGGAACATAGTGAAGGCACAGTGTCCGCTAATATGTTCCTATTGTACCGCTGTACAGGGTGCCATGTCCTCTGCAGGCCACTGCATTCACACCATGCCTACTATCTGTCATCAATGTGCATGGTACTAGCGACATAGCTGGATATCCTAGGCAACTGTGTTTGTGCATGGCACATGGGTGCAGGACATATACCGGGTACTAGTAGGGTTGCATACGTTGTTCACCAGGCCTTTTGCCAGATGTTGGGGTATGGCTTGCTAACACAGTCCCATGGCTGACTGACAGCTGTACTCCTCGAGAGGTGGCCAATGTGTCATAAGATGGACACCATATAGGAAAACTACAAAATCTGCTCCTCAACATGTCCAATAGTAAGACACTCACAGCCACCTCTACATAGGCTCTGACAGACAAACACACACTTGTCATGTCCTGTATATGAACCCCTACCTACTGTAACACACTGCAGCAATACGCTTCTAGGGAATGCTCTACAGCGAATACTGGGTTATAGCACACTTACAGGTGTAGACCTAGGTGGGTGACAACAGCAGGATTGACAAAGGTAGTCATGTGATTTGTGCAGAGAGTTCATACTCTACAAAGCACTGTACTTGTTTCACACAGGCAGACACACACACACACAGACACACACACACACACACACACACACACACACACACACACACACACACACTTGGCAAGTTTGGGATTAGAACACCGACCTAACAACTTTATTACACTACAGCATTACACAGTTACAGAGCACGCTACTGAGATTACTAGGACACAGCACTCCCAGAGGTGTATTTCTAGGTGGGTGACATCATCAGCCTTGCCAAAGGTGGGTATAGGAATTATATGGAGTGTGAGCAGTCTAAAAGCATTATTCAGTCCTCAGGCAGACAGGGACATGCACACACACACACACACACACACACACACACACACACACACACACACACACACACACACACACACACACACACACACACAGACACACCAGTGGTGGGAACGGAACATCTGCCTATCTACAGATCTCTATTACAATACTACATAGTTAGGAGTGGTGCCACACAGACTACACATGTCAAGGCTGTCATTATGACCTTCTAGGAATGCAGACATCAACAGGGATGCTGGCAGTTAGGATGCACATACCTGTGAATCTGTGTGTTTAAAGTAGGAATCCATCCTGACCTGGAGTATGCCCATCTGTGGAATCGACAACTGCTATCACTATACAGGGTTACAATGGCCATGCCCATACACATAGAGGCACATAACCGACACAAGGTGTCACTGGGCATGCTCACACAGTAGCACAGGGCTGTTCAGAATGCACTATGTGTCCATCTACACAAGGTTATACTGGGCATGCTCATACACTTAGTAGCACAGGGCTGTCTGGGATGCACTCTGATTCTAAACATGGAAGGCCACAGTGGCCATGCTATTACAGTTAGACATAAAGAACACATTGTAATGGACTCTGTTGTTAGTAGTTGTCATTGTTAGCAGGAACACTGCTCTACATATATCTGACACCGGTCTTATAATATCTGCTGCTGTCCGTCACCTTAGATGTACCATCCTATACCAAGCACAATACCACCACTTGCAGTGATGTCTTGCTAGGAGTGGCAACTGCTTGACCAACGCAATGAGCCTTGCTAGGAGTGGCAACTGCTTGACCAAACAATGAGCCAATGTCCTGCTGTAATTACGAGGTTGTCCAGTGTTTGTCATTCTGGGATGACATGACTGACAGTAGACAGGCCCTTGACACATATCACATGCATCCATGACTCCAGGGAGTGGGGATAATACCCAAGTCACATTCGCACATATAGTGCCATTCCAAGGCAAATGTCCTAAACACAAGATAACACCCTGACACCTAGAGGACAACTGCATTGTATGCTTATGCTAACCAGTGCTAGATGTGCAGTGTCCATAATCATAGCGGCTCACTGTAGATCCAACAATGGGGAGTACTGACATCAGTGCTATGAGGAACACCTGGTTGAAGGCTCTGTAGTGCACAATAGCACTAACACCATATACCTCAGAACCAGACATGTAGGCCATAACACAGGTACGGACCGCTCCGGGTGGTGGTGTCCCCACATGCATAGAGGCCACTCACATGTACTGACCAGTACTCCCACAAAAGGCATCACATATGAGTCAGGTGCAGGACACAGTGTCAAATGCTGCATTCTAGGATGTAAACCTCAGACACCACCATGCCCTCGGACCACCAACACACATCCATACATGTTGTAGGACATATACGAGTACACCACCATGTGACCCTTCACCAGTGGACTGTACCAAGCTCTACATCAACTGTAGAGAGTACCCATGTACTGACATGGTTGCATCATGTGTTATGCAATGCAATGATACCACTGTCTGTAACCAGGTCAGCTGTACACATACCAGGGGCCCTCGGTTATTTACAGCATTAGCAGGTGACTGCTGCTGCACACCAGTAAACACCCTCATGTTTGGATATGACATACATGTACCTGCCCTGGATATGTACATGCCACACACACACACACACACACACACACACACACACACACACACACACACACACACACACACACACACACAACATACATGTAAATAGCATAGCTGTTGTTGTCCTTTGTGCAGACAGGTGGCTACAGCCATTACATACATGCACATGGAATGTAGGTCCATGGCTGCTGAATGCTAACAGTACATAAGGTGTGATATCAGTGTTGACAGAGGTAACATTCCCTCTTTACCGGTCACCCATTACACCTATCATATCATGCAGCAGTCCATGTGACATGTATGTCATTACAAATGTCCACCAATTGCAATGCCTACAAACATGCCCAAATGACAGGAGTGCATGACCTACACACATGTACATGTAGTGGTGTGCATTCAGATACTATGCGTGTGCAGTTGCTGATGTATGCAGGTGACCTGTATCTTAGTACATCATGCAGTTGCAATGCAGTCTCAACATTGCCAACTGTATATGGTGATATACTGAATGTACGGAAAGATGTACCTCAGATAGAGACAGATGTGTGGAAATAACTAAGTGGTGGGGCATCTTTGCAGATGGATGTTTGCTGAGGACAGCTGACAGGTGTGTCACAAGCGGTCCTACAATAACCTGTGTAACCGGTAAGCAATGGTTTTGTTAATTGAAATGGATAACACACAGCATAGACAGCGGTCAGGGTGACACTGAAGGTAAATCACTTGACACTTGTAACTGTTAAGACCTCCCATGTGCATATATCAGCACTGTTGCCAAAGGAAGCATCAGTACACTTTGTAGCGCGTGCAATATGGTTGTAAGTCGGTCATACATATCATGAGCTAGGCAGGTGTTTGATTCACAGTACTGGCATGTGTGGTTGCGTGTGTGTCCATATATGTCACGTATGGTGGGAATACATCTCAGTTGTTACTCACTCTCCTGTCCTGTACACTAGTGTAGACATCTGTACAGACTGCAATGTAGAAAGCAGGACATAGGCAGGGGCATGTATCTCACACATGTAAGGTATCTGTATGTGCGTGACATAAGTGTATTCAATAGTGAATGCCACAGTGTGTGTATGTGTGTGTGTGTGTGTGTGTGTGTGTGTGTGTGTGTGTGTGTGTGTGTGTGTGTGTGTGTGTGAGTATGGCTGTCTGGTCCCTGGAATGAGGATGTATGTTACCATACTGAACTGATAAGACCCCTCCCCTACCCAGGCAATGCAATCTACTATCCATGTTGATGTCCCCGATCTTAGGCCATACTGACTACCTGTACATGTGTATTCTCTGTGGCGCATCATGTAGGTGCACAGTACTGTAATGATGATTTGCACATAGGCAGGGGTCCTCACCTCAACAGTAGCAACTGTGTGTGAGTGTGTGTTACTGTGTCAGTGAATCCGTGTGTGTGTGGGTGTGTTACTGTGTCACTGAATACATGTGTGTCAATACCTGAGTGTGTGGGTGCAGTTGTGTGTTGGCATCCTGACATGGGAACGTGTATTACTGCCTCCCAATGAGGCATCACACTTCCCACTGGCCTCTACCCTTGTAATCAGCTAGACTGCTCTCTTACCTCACCACTCCATGTAACTGTACCTGTGATGTCACCCAGTATGGATGTCATGGCTGGAGCCACAGTAGCTTAATACACAGCTATCATGCTCTTGGATCAGTAGACTTGCTTGGAACGTGGGACATTCTCACTGTGATGTGGTAGCTACAAGGTGCATGCTGGTATATTCATACATACCTGTGAGTAGTCCACATTGACATATGGGACACTAACTGAAAACACTGACATCCACCGGCATGTGCAATTAGACCCGAAGGAGGAAAGCAGAACATCATGACCAACATGCAGTTACTGTTGTTACACAAGACACATACTGTTAACAGTATGAAATGCATTGTACACCTGTAGTACATGGTATGTCTGCTGCCTGTCAACAGTACTCAACAATTGTAAACTACACTTATCTTCCTAGTCTGTTCACCCTGTGTATTAGACCATATGAGCATGTCCCTGCACCGATGGTGTGGATGTCAGGGATGCGGCACAGGCATCATTATATGCACAGGGTGATAATGTTTGCCAGAGGCCTAGGCTGCACCATTGGATGACATCATGTGTGTGAGTTAGGGCCTTTGATCTAATTGGGCGTGTGTGAATGTTATGCATGTGTGTGTTGTGGTGCCCTACATATGTTTCCAGTGTGTGCATGTATGTATGCACACAGTTCTGGCATATTTCTGTCCTACACAGGGGTATTATTGACAGCTGCAGACTTTACAGGCCAGGTTTTACAGTTTACAGTGTCTGGCCATGGACATGTGACCTGTGCCTGCCAGGGGTTACACGGACACTACCAGGCAGAGGTGCAGATTGGGTACTGTCTGATGACACTTGTCCACTGGAACCATGTCCCTGTTGAGACTGTCCAGGGCCACGTGCACGTGGCATGCTGTGTCGTGGTGTAGACAGCACAGCACCAGCTGCACTGCTGCTGCTACCACCACTATAGGAGCAGACATGTGAGGTAGCTCATTCACGTAGACCTGAAACAGGTGATGTAGCAGGCCTACGTCCACGTTCCCGACGCCTCACTCCTACCAGATGTTCCAACACATACAGCTCACGCTTGTGGATTGTCATGCCATGATCAAGGACTCCAACCATGTCACCCAATCATCTATTCAAAGTTTCAGCAATCTGCTGTTGAGCATTTACCATTGCCTGGATGTTGTTGTTGAAAGAACAGACAGCAGCCCTCTGAAGCCTCTGATCTTCTCTGTTGTGCTGTTCAGCACGTGCCTATGCCTCCATTACAGCCTGAAACATGCATCTGGTAATACCAGCTGCTGCGCTCTGTCTTGCAGGGGCATGTTGGCCAGAGGTCCTCCTACGAGCAGCACTGGCCACATGCCTGTGTGGGCCATCACCAGTCAGTTGGCTGACGCCATGGAGTGCAGGCACACCTTCCATAGCCCCCACACTTTCCTGTTTCAAGCTACCACACATCAAATGTCCTTCCTCTATGGCCACTGGTGATGGGGTATGTGTAGACATGGGATCTGTGTAGGGGGATGAGGGGGGTATAGGTGGAATGGCAACCAATGGCACAGATTCAGCCACTGACAACCCTGCCTGTGCCTCAATCATATGTTCATCATCACTGCTAGAGTCTGTGGGGACACTGACATCAGATGGACCGCAGGAGGGCAGTGCACCTACGTCACCTGTGAGGGGCAGACAAGAACTGTACATTACAATCTATACAATAGACACACACACACACACACACACACACACACACACACACACACACACACACACACACACACACACACACACACACACATAGACACAGACACACACACAGACACTCACACACATACACACACACAGACACTCACACACACACACACACACACACATAGACACAGACTCACACACACACAGACACTCACACACACACACACACACATAGACACAGACACACACACACACACACACACACACACACACACACACACACACACACACACACACACACAGACACACATGCTATGGCACCCAACATGCATGTGATATGACAGAAGGCAGGCAACATGCATGTGATACGGCAGACGGCATGCAGCACAGACAATAATAGTGGTAGTTATCATACATCCCTGGGTTGCACACAACAGCATGCAAGTGTCATAGCAGAAGGCATGCAAATTACACAATCATAGTAGTAGTTAGCATACATCCCTGTGTTACACCATGTACACCAGCACAGGTTAACAGTACACCTGCCTGATGTGTGGCATATGACCTTGACAATCACATGTAGTATGATATGTGATCTGCTGACGTGTGCAATAACATGCATACATATTTAACGCAATGGTGTCCTGTCAAATAAACAGTGGGGTAAAGGTGTCCCAATGCAGTGTTGTCTGTCCGCACTACAGATATACTGCACATTTAGCTGATGTGCATGGCCATTACAAGGAATCATGAGGCATCTCTATTGCTATACAGTGTGAGTTACAGACACAGTTCATAGCCATGACTGTGTTCAGATACTATATATATATATATATATATATATATATATATATATATATATATATATACTGTGGAATGTGACCCACATCACTGAGGTGTAGACACACTAAACCATGATGTGGAATGTGTGACACAGGTCACTGAAGGGTATACAGATGACACCCCTGCACATCTGCAACCACATTGCTGCTGCCTGGCAACTATGGCCAGACATGGTGAACTCGTTGGTACACCATGTCACACAAGATATCTGTGTACCACACACACACACACACACACACACACACACACACACACACACACACACATGCTATGGCATCCAACATGCATGTGATATGACAGAAGGCATGCAACATGCATGTGATACGGCAGATGGCATGCAGCGCAGACAATAATAGTGGTAGTTATCATACATCCCTGGGTTGCACACAACAGCATGCATGTGTCATAGCAGAAGGCATGCAAATTACACAATCATAGTAGTAGTTAGCATACATCCCTGTGTTAAACCATGTAGACCAGCACAGGTTAACAGTACACCTGCCTGATGTGTGGCATATGACCTTGACAATCACATGTAGTATGACATGTGATCTGCTGACGTGTGCAATAACATGCATACATATTTAACACAATGGTGTCCTGTCAAATAAACAGTGGGGTAAATGTGTCCCAATGCAGTGTTGTCTGTCCGCCCTACAGATATACTTCACATTTAGCTGATGTGCATGGCCATTGCAAGGAATCATGAGGCATCTCTATTGCTATACAGTGTGAGTTACAGACACAGTTCATAGCCATGACTGTATTCAGATACAATATATATATATATATATATATATATATATATATATATATGTATATATATATATATATATATATATATATACTGTGGAAAGTGACCCACATCACTGAGGTGTAGATACACTAAACCATGATGTGGAATGTGTGACACAGGTCACTGAAGGGTATACAGATGACACCCCTGGACATCTGCAACCATATTGCTGCTGCCTGGCAACTATGGCCAGACATGGCGAACTCGTTGGTACACCATCTTCACACATGACATCTGTGTACCACACACACACACACACACACACACACACACACACACACACACACACACACACACACACACACACAGGGAGCAAGGATGACATTGATGTCCGACACCAGCAAGGGGAATGTACTGTATCCGTGGGCTGATGTGGATACTGTACAGGTGACTGCTGTCATGTCGTGACACACTCAAGATGTTCAACGCATCTTATGTTGTGGATTGATGTCACACCTACACAAGATGTGCACAGGTCTGTAGGATGTCTAGTGTTCCACATCTGCAATATAACCATTACACAAAGGCCATAGTTGGACCATGTGTAGCCATTGTACGACAGGGTGTACACACAAGCACATCATGTCTACTGTGTGTGTTGCTTCATGTCTCTGGCCATCCTCCATGGCCATGTGTGTACATGTGTTGGCCAAATTATTGTGACAGGCGTCTATTTCACATGTCTGTGTTGTCCCATATGACATACACCCATAGATGTCATATGCTCCACTGATGACAGGGTTATGCAGACAAAGGGTGGTATGTTTGGTATGTACGATATGTTTTTCAGGATAGTTAGGCAGTGTTGCAGCCAGGCATCTAGATGTCATGGACATGTCAAGATACCACATCACATTGTGTGACAGTCATAGCAGGGCTATGATCCACACCAGTGAATCCTGTGGGCTGGCCATACTCCAGCTCACTGTGTAGTACTGTTTGTATTCCCCACATGTGTAGTTCTGATCTGTAGTACATGTCCCTGCAGTGAACAGCACCTCCTCCATTGTATGCACAGCTGTCCACACACCTGGCAATGACAGTTTGTGTGGATTCATGTCGGTGATTCACATAGTTTGCAAGTGTTGCACATGGATAGCCATTGTGATGCATTGCACGTCCAATCAGTATATTGTGACAGGACCATACATTATGTGTACATGTGGTAAATGGCCACATGGCAGATAGATCTGTGCATTAAGATGCCTGATAAATAATAACAGTCTCACCTGCAATGGGCTGCTGTTGCAGCGGAACACTAGAGGTACCTAAATAGGAGTAACACAACAGTATGAGTATTATCTATGCCTGTATGATAGCTATAGGGTGCAATGTGCATGTTAACACATACACCAGTACATTAGACTATACTATGGTGTATGCACATGTGTGCATACACAGAGTAGCATACTATAGTATGCGGCATGTGTGTATACATGCTTTGCATAGGATATTACATTACATATTGTACAGTGACACATGCAACTATATGGGATATAGTTGTTATAGGTGCAGTAGTGACTTACCAAGCAACTCCAGGTTCTGTGGTTGAGAGACACCCACCTCCACAATATTGGCTAAGGCTTGTGGATGTTGTTCTGCAGGTGTCCCCAGGTTGGCCAGTAGCTCCTCGGTACATATGAGAGGGAGCTGGGTTGGTGGTCCACCACTTGTTGCACCTTGTTCCCTGGTGATTTCATTTGCACACTGTTTCACTTGTCTAATGAGGTCTGTACAGTGTCTGTGCACCTGCTGGTATGTGCAGTTGTGACCACCCACATCATTAACCCTCCTGCGGAGTTCCATCCACAAGGCATCCCACTGCTGTGCATCCTGTGACACATGGCTGAACAGGATATCATGATTGTCATGTAGGTATGGGATGAAGGCCTCATCCTCCAAGCGGGTATAAGGGGGTAGCCTTGCACGCGGCATACCTGGAAGACATAATGATGGAGACAGGTCACAGTAACTCACAGAGACATACAGAGCTACAGCTGAACATACATGTGTATCGCATTTATTACAATTAAATAGTTGTCTTTGCAAATCTAAATGACACTGACACCACTGGCATGTTTGTGTCACACACATGTGACACTCAATGGTGAGTGGATATTATCACCATATATGTGTGTGTGTCACCTAATTACATTGCTCATACTCCATGTGGATGCTGTCTTGATGTGGGCATGTCTGTTTGCCTGTACTGGTGTTCCTGCCTATCAGCACATGGCTGGATGTGTCCACATTAATGCAGTCAACCTTGATGCTGTGTATATGTCACATATAAAGACTTACACTGCCTTAACGGACATGACCTGTGACCCTGCAGACTTGCTCATGGAAGGTTTTACATGTATGTGTTCTGCCATATACATCTACATGGCACTGTACAGCAATTCAACATCCTGCCATGTATCACCTGTGTTGCACATGTGATACACATGGGACACTGAGTAGCCAGATGGTATATGCAGGGAAGCATAGAGCACTTTCTTTGTAAGTTATTTATATGTGTTTTTTTAAAATATAAATGCCTGTTATTATACATAGTTATTTATAGGGTTGTTTAAATAACTAATTACTTGTATTTACATGTTTTTCTTTTATTGGTTGTTGAAATGTATTTAAATGGCTGTTTTCATAATTGTTTTATTAGTTCTGAAGAAGTCCAGCATGTGCTAGATGAAAGCTCTTGACTACTGCGATTATTGTTGGATTAAACTGATTTTGGACAACTACAAGTTTGTTCATTATTTGCACCATTGGTCTGACTGGCAGGAAGGTGTTTTTCTATTAATGAGTTTTGGTTGCCTGTCTTGTACACCGTTTTGTTTGTTGTGAGTTTTGGTTGCGGTGTTGCCAGGACTGGTTGGTGGTGCAGTTTGAGTCCTTAATCAAAGGTGCTCTTGGATGATATATGGAGGGAATGCCGAGTGTAATGGCTAAGGATCGTTTATCACAAATGCTGGTAAACAGTGAGGATTCAGCAGTGAATAGTGGAAACCTCACACAACTTATTCTGGTTTTGTCTCAAAAAGTTTCTCAATTACAGGAGACTGTGGATAGTTTAAAATCCAGTACTGTTTCTGGTTCCAAAACGGGTTCCCATAGCAACAGGGAACCAGGTATTAAAAACACATGTGGCCGTTCATTTCTGGGAGTTTTAAATTCCGGTTCGGCTTCGATGACCCAGGCGGAGATTCCGTGTGGGCAAGAAAAACAAACTGTAGGTGAAATTAATGATGTACGTAATCTAAGAGACTGGTTAAATATGGACAATTTTTTTTTTTACTGGACATAATCTGCATGTGAATAGAGGGTTTTTAAAAAAGGACTTTGAATCCATGCTTTTAAAGGTGCGTAGCCTTCAATGTGATAATGTTTATTTGAAGGAATCTTTGTGTAAAAAGCGAGTGCCGAAAGGGCTCCATATGTTTAAATTTCCTAATGGTTTGTCCAAAAATGATGTTGAATGTGATAACTTGATTGAAATGTTTGATAGATATGGTTTTGAACTCATGGAGTTCATTATAAAAATTAATGCTAAAAAAATTGACAAATTGTTAATAGAAGTGGATAAGCAGAATAATGAAATTACTAATGATGTGCAATTTAACAAATATAATGGGTGGTATGAGGGTATTTTTATCAATGTAAAAAGCAAACTGATTTAAATATGAAAAGGAAGAAGAACATTTTTTTTAGAGATGAGACTGAGTATAAGGAGAGGATGGCCTACCCCTTCCCTAAATCGTATTTTACTTGCAATAATGATGCACAAGGTTCACGAGATCAAGGGAGAAATTTTGTTAACACAGGGAACAATGTTGATAACAATTAAGTAGAACATGAACATGATACATATGATGAACAATACCCACCATTAAGGAGGTCAGAAAGGCTTATTAATAAAGGTAATGGTTATAATTATAATAATCAGAATTCTTTAGGACGGCAGGGGGGAAGGGGGAGAGGATAAACCTTCTGAGGGCAGGGTTGGAGGAGGGAGAGCTACAACAACTAAATAATGCTGGTTCTGTGAGTATAACTGTCGGATTTGAAGGTAGACTTTTAAGTAGTGGAGGGTTTAATATCTATAATTATACTAATGAGAGCATTAGACATGAGCACTTTTCATTGTTAAAGAAGGGAATGACGTTTATTCCAGTTAGAAAGGAGGACGTGTCTCAAACCCTTTTAGAATTGAAGAGTTATACAAGAAAATTGAATATGAAATGTATTTTTAAAGACACAGATAAAAATACCAATAATTTATGGGCTCCCTCAACTACTATGTTCAAGAAAAAGAGTTGTTACAATCCCCCGTTACACCCTGCAATAGCATCCTATCAGGAAATTTTTAAGTTATACTCTACAAATAAGAGGGATGAGTATAATTTATCTCTGGACGAAAGTAAAATTTTGGAAAGCATCAGGGGTAATCCTGACATTAGAGTTACGAAGCCTGATAAAGGGGGGGGGTGTTGTTTTGGTCAATAAAACTGATTATGACTGTCAGATTTCTGCTATGTTGCATGATGAGGAGAAATATGTGGTTGCCTCTAAAAATGAAATTAACATAGTACAAAAGAAAATTAGTTTAATGTTAGAAGATAGTTTATTTCAAGGAAGTATTAATGAAATCATTTTCAATTTTTTGACTAATAAATGTCCAGTTATACCATTAGCTTTTGGTATTTCCAAAATACATAAGGACATTTTTGACCCCCCTTATAGGCTTATTATTCCATCCCGATATAGTATGACTTATTCATTAGGCATATTTGTGGATAGGTTGGTGAGGGATGCTTTGTTGCCAATTGATTATATTTTAAAAGATTCGTGGGATTTCCTTACATGATTTAAAAAGGAATTATATGATGATGATTGTACTTTTACCACTATTGATGTTTGTGACCTTTATACATCTATACCACTTGATATTGGGTTAGAATTATTTTATGAGGCCTTGTGTGAAAATTCTTCTTTTAAATAATACCCTTTTAAATTTTGTTACGTTAGCTATGGATATTATATTGAAAAATAATTATTTTTGTTTTGAAGGGGAGTATTTTAAACAGAACTTAGGGGTTGCCATGGGTTCAAGTTGTGCTCCTTTATTTGCCAATTTAGTTATGTTTAGTTGGGAGAAAAAGAATGTGTTCTGTACTGAATTTGGAAGTAAATGGAGTATGTATTTATGGTTTTTGGACGATATTTTTATTATGTGGAAAGGAAATGGGATAGGTGAACAGTTTTGTGATTATATAAATAATATTTGTGATTATTTTAAGTTCACCTCCACACATAATAATGAGACAATCAGTTATTTAGATGTGTCTATTAGTAAACACACTATCTTGAAAGAGTTTTTGTCCACTTTATATAGAAAACCGACATTCTGCAATGATTATTTGGAATATAGTAGTTGTCACCCATTTTATATGAAAAAAATATTGTTAAAGGCCAGTTCATCAGAGTGGCTAGAATGTGTTCTTCTTTAAATAGTGTCATTAGGGAGATGGACATTTTGAAGGGTTATTTTTATGATAGAGGTTATCCTGAAAAAATGGTTCTTGAAAAGTATAATTTAGTGAAAGATAATTGGGGTTTCAGGTATACCCCTTTATTAGGAACCACTATTGACACTAATAAGCGGGAAAAAAGGCCAAAAGAGTATGAAAATAGTATAGTCCTGACTTATGGGTGTTACAGTAAAAAAGTTAAGGAGATTTTAAGTAGAAATTGGAATTTATTTAGGGTAAATAATGAGCTTCAGGTTGTTATGGATAATAACCCTAGTTTTGTGTTTAGAACATGTGCAAACTTAAAATTTTTGTTTGAATGACCAATTATGTTTAAAGGTATGTTGGATAAGGGCACAACATGCTGTGGTCATTGTAATTATTGTAAGTTTATTTTAAAAGAGGTAATATTATACATTGGTGAATTTGGTATTAAGGTGAGGACAATGGTAGGCAATTGTGGTACGAAGGGTTTGATTTATATAGCAGTTTGTCAAAAATGTTTTAATTTTTATTTAGGGAAAATGGAAAGAACTCTCCCTAGGAGAATTTATGAGCACATTTATGCTATTAGACAGAAAAATATTAATAATGCCCTTTCTAAGCATTTGGATAGTAATAGGGACTGTACACATTTTTTATTTGGTATTTTAGAAATAGTTGAGATGAACCCGGGGGGGGGGGGATTGGGAAAACACATTTGAGAAAAGAGATGAATTGGCAACTAAGGTTAAATGCATCCCATTCCCCTGGGATTAATGAACATGTTTCAATTATGCCATTTTTAAAGCAGAGAACACTTTCTTTCTAAGTTATTTATATGTGTTTTTTTAAATATAAATGCCTGTTTTATGCATAGTTATTTATAAGGTTGTTTAAATAACTAATTACTTGTATTTAAATGTTTTTCTTTTATTGGTTGTTGAAATGTATTTAAATGGCTGTTTTCTTAATTGTTTTATTAGTTCTGAAGAAGTCCAGCATGTGCTGGACGAAAGCATTTGACTACTGTGATTATTGTTGGATTAAACTGATTTTGGACAACTAAAAGTTTGTTCATTATTTACACCATTGGTCTGACTGGCAGGAAGGTGTTTTTCTATTTGCAGGGATGGATATCAACTATAGCATGTATGGTCAAAGTCAACTAGTAGGCTATATGCCATGGGCCATGTATGAATCTAGGATGAAAGGTTACCTAGCTGTAGCTGACAGGCGGGTCTCTGGGGCCAGGTGGAGCAGTGCCACATAACTGATCCACAGGGTTAATGATACATTTACCATGCGGTCATCACACCATGTCTGAGAGGGGGGCAATGTGCAGCTTTGCTGGACAGGAATGCATAGTATGGCAGGACTATGTAAAGTGTATGGGACAAGGATCTGTCCAGTATGTGGTGATCCTAGTACTAGGAAGGTGGATGTCCATGAAGTATGTGTTTGAGATCAGGATGTGTACGTGTAGCATGTCCAACATCACTGGGTTGGACATGGATTTATTCAGGGTATGCATCATGCTACATAGTGGAGATGGGGAATGGGAAAGCTGGTGTAGGCCATCTGAACATGGTCAATACCCCTTAAAGGAAATATGTGATCTGATATGGTTCACTTGAGTGTTGTGTATGGCTGGACAATGATCTCTATATTCATGGATGGCACCCTGTCATGATTAGGGTTGCCACATATGACTACCTGACAGGTGTGGTGACATAACTGTCACAGGAAAGACAACTGCCCAGCTGCATCCCTTACACACAGTGTCCATTATGTTGACTGCTGCCTAGGTGGTAGTTCATGGGTACAGGGTTATTAACATAGGGGTGACAATGCAATATGTAGCTGTCAGATTGTGGCCATATGTCACACACACCTCACCCACAAAGCCCCTTCTGTATGTTGTCCACAACACCCTGAGTCGGCTAGTGCTCCTAGGTCATAGTCATTTGCATACTTCAATAGGCAGATGCCTTCTGTTAGTCTGTGGTATGGACTACAATGAGGGGGAATACAATTAATTAACCCTGTCTTACTGTAGCTGGCACTGGTGTGATGTGCATGTATTATTCAGACATCTACTGTAGTGTTGGTTCTGCCAGCAGTCCCGTTGCAAAACACTCCTGTGACATAGGAATGTACATCTAGTATACTGAGTGTAGGTGGAACACAGTATGGGTGATGATGTCCTATGACCTGGCAAGGTTATGATATGCAGAGTGAAATCAGCCTTACTGTCATCTACATCTGTACTGCTGACATCAAATAATTTGATCAAGGTTCATGGTCTTTCAGACATGACTCAGCAGGGTAGTACTGCAGTACTTCCCATTATCAGTGGTGTCTCCCCCTTTGTGGGTTGTGATACCTGTTGGTGTGTACCATTCAGTGTGTACACAGCCTGACATGAAGCTATGTTTTACACGATGTGTATGTGGAGAGCAACTTGTTTTGCCATATGTGTATGATACAACCTGGGATGCGGACAGGTCCCATGCAGCCTGAGTGCAGCTTGTACCTGCATAGTTGTGGGTACAGGGGCTCTGTGGTGTACATGGATATATGATTGTGTACCTGTTGGGGGGGGGGGCAGTGTGTTTATGTTATCCAAGACCTTATCTGGATTGCTTATTCATGCTCAGCACTTGTTCAGAACTTGTAAACACTACGTAAGCTACTAAGCTACTAATTACTATAGCACTCAATCTTCCTCATTACCTAGAGGTAAACAGGTTTTGTACATACTTTTCTCACATGCTTAGAGTAAAATAGCTCTTGTACTCACTTTCTTCACTTATCTAGGGGAAATTAGTTTTATATTCAGGCATGTCCAAGGGTCAGCTGCCAGTGTTCTCTCCTGTCTATCTGATGAATCTGGACAACTTGAGGCAATGTAGACATTGCCTCATGTACACAGACACCCCTCTCCACCTACCACCCAACACTACAACCTGTGAGAGATGCACTTATCTAGCCAAACTGGAGGTAAAGGTCTCTCCAACCATGACTGACCCTGACAGTCATGTGGAGAAGGTAAACCGCACCACACCAAACTCATCACATAGTCTCATTGAATCTACCCCACCATTAACTGGGAAAACTACTCATGTACCAACTCATTAGCTCAACGCTTTCTGGAATTCATAAACTCCAATGCCCTGGATCAACTTATCCACACACCCACCAGAGGCAGCAATATCCTAGACCTAGGCATTACCAACATGAGTGACCGGTTTTCCACACCTGAAGTCAACTCCTCGTTGGTCCGATCCGACCATAAGCTGAACACCCTTGATATCCACATCCCGCCCCCACCCCCCATTAAGGGAACCACAGTATAATATGTCTACAAAGCCAACTTCATGCTTCTTAAGACAGACATGGTGAACTTCATGACACCCATGCAGATGGACAATACAGTTACAACTGCTGAATCCTACACATGCACTCTATAAGCACTTACACAAGTACATGGATCGTGCTATCCCAAACAGAACCAAGATAATATACTCCTAATTAAGGCAGCCAGTCTGGTGGTCTCCTACCATAAACAAACTGTACAACAGAAGGAAGACACTGTTGCAAAAGAAAGTACAATCCCATGCGTGGAGGAGCTCCCTGGTCAGCCTCAGTAAGAAGGTGAGATCCCTTATAAGATCCTACAAAGCTAGCTACGGAAACAAAACCGCCACTAATTCCAATGACAACCACAAAGCATTCTTTACCTATGTCAAATATCTTAATGTCAACACCCAGATCTGCTCTGAGTTACAGCACAAAGGCACGAACATTACAGAACCAACTGATATTGCCAGATAGGTTCAGTGCTACCTTTCCCCCCTCTCACCCCCTAAAGGGCCCATATCTATACAGGAAGAGTGCAGAGTCCCTGTAATCACAACTACGCAGGTAAAAGCTGCACACTCTAAAGCCAGTATCACAGCAGGCATGGGACCGGACAACATCCCAGGCTGCGTTTTACATGAACTTCAGAACGTACTGGCTCCCCACCTACATACCATGTTCAATAATAGCCTTGCATCGGACTTTTTATCCCCCGAATGGTGCACAGCAACAGTTATCCCACTCCACAAAGGTGGCACCACAATGGATCACAGGACCTATTGCCCTATAGGCCTGACTAGCCTGGTCTGCAAGGGTATGGAGCACATCATCATGGATCTCAGTCACAGAGACATTGGGTACCTCCAAACCTTTAACCCCTCCTAGTTTGGCTTTGTTAAGGGCAGACCATGCCTCCTAAACCTGGTGGACTTCTTAGAGACAGTTACCAAGGCATTAGATGAGGGTAAGGAGGTCCACACAGCCTACTTTGATCTCGAAAAGGCTTTCAACACCATTCCCCATTCTGGTATTATTGACATACCCATCCACCTGAACATTAATCCCTACGTCATGTGATGGTTTACAAAATGGCTCACGGACAGAACCCACACAGTGGGAGTTGCATACCCTAAGTCCAACTGTATACCAGTTACAAGTGGCGTCCCCCAGGGCTCAGTCCTAGGACCCCTCATGTTCGGTATATACTTCTCTAATGTACAGTCAAGTACAGGAGGGCTTTGGCTGAAAAGGTTTGCAGATGACTGCAAACTAGGGGCCATAATTGTTTCCCCAGCTGATATAGACACTCTTCAGAAGGGTTGCACTGAGATGGATACCTGATGTCAATATCATGGCCTCAAGATGAATGTCAAAAAGTGCATAGTCATCCCCTTTGGATTTAACTAATTACCAGTGGACTACCACATAGGTGCTAGTCCCGTACATACAGAAAAGGTAATTAGGGATCTGGGAACCCCAGTAGATAGCAATCTCTCCTTCGATACCCATAATGACATGGTGGTTAGAATATCCTTCTACGTGGCCCCCAATCTCTAATGGGTTCGCATCCAGAACAAAGAGGCCATTGTGCCTCTCTACTCATGACTTATTAGATCCATTAAAGGATACAGCACCCCATTTGGGATGTATATTACAAGACAACTGCAACAGCTTGGAAGACCACAACAGTACCACACCAAGAGGATTACTGACCTCAAACAGATGACCTAAGAAGCCCAACCTAAGAAACGTCAGCTGTACTCGGTTGCATACCGCATACTCACAGGTGATTTCTGCTTGACATACAAGGCCCATGTCCAACCCAGTATTGCTGGATATGCTCCACCTAAACAGAACCCTCTGAGAGCCACATGCTCTAGGGATATACACCTAACCACAACAATGACTAGGACGTGCTGGACGGATAGATTCCTGACCCAGAGATTCCCCATGCTTTGGAACATGACTCTAATGTACATCAGGCAGGGCCCCTCACTAGCACTCTTCAAGGGAAAATTTGATGGGTGGATGGGAGACAGACATGTACCCCAGGGATCACTGCAGTGGCTCTGCTGGACAGAGGCACAGGGAACTAACCTAAGGGGGTGGCGGAAGCCAACACACTCTAGCTAGGCTTATAAATACCTTTGGGCAGACAGCCTAGTACCTACCTTTGCACTTATTACATGTCTTATGTGCATGGATAGTTAACTAGCTCTTCCATTTTACTTTGCTATCATGCTGATAAACTGTCAGGTGACTACAAGTCATATGTATCCTGTTATTTTGTATTGTAAATGCCAATAGACGTAACGAATGTTTGCCTAACATAACAGTAATGCTATGTAACTTGTAATACATATCTGCCTACAATACTGTACATTACACAGTTATTGGCACAATATCCCACAGTGCAAATCATAATTGCACAGTGGGCCAACCTTCCACATGTTATTCTCAGTAATACACCCATACATATGCCTACTGTTACAATATATCAACATATACTATCCCCTGTTATAGCACATACTTGTTGGACCAGCCCTGCCACTGACAGCGGCTGGTGAGGAATATTTGGGTTCAAAGCCCTTATATAGCATCCCAGTGATGTATGTGGTGTTTGCCTTGTGACCTACAGCAGTACACACATAAATACTACAAGCATTACTATGCTCAACAATACATCACTACAAGAGTAACTGTTTCCACTATATGGATTGCGTACACTTTAAATATTACAGAACAGGTACTACATACACAGACTACTGAGTGTTCTACATACCTTATTAGTAACCCGAGGTGTTGTTGACTGTAAATTCAATCCTTTTCAGTTTGTGTTTCAATCTTCTTTGTAACGTTCTGCTGGTATATACAGATGGTTTGAATGTGTGATAAGCCATCCTTTTATAGTTAAATATTGGTAACATGTGGTATCCTGACCACCAATTGGTGTTCCAAAATAGTTAATTAGATGCACATCAGCTGTGCAACTACTCCCTTAGCCAGTGCCATGGCAACAGTGGTGTATAATTGAGTACTCCACTTGGGCGTTGTCCGTTTGCCTTACTTTCGAAGAAGATGGCCTGGATGTGTTGTTTGTGATGTATTTCAACAGCTATATGGAGACAGACAGAGATATATTAGCTTCATGACTCCCATGGATTGTGTGTAATGGCTAGAAGATGTTGTTCTACATGTGAGTACAGCTGTTATATTTCAGAACATTGCTACTTATGCAGGGTTTGTTTGTACCTGATACTTCGGCAGATGTTTCAGTCTGCCAAGGATGTTTGGGAATCTCAAGGCTGCATGGCTATGCATGAACTGTTAGGTGGTTTACAGTGTGCTCACCAGACATCCTTGGTTTGGTGTACATGTGTATCATACTGTGCTGTTAATCAGTAATTGGTAAACTTCCCGGTATACACACAACCCCTCTGAAACGAGATTAGTGCAAACAAACCCTGTAACATCAGCAGCTGTTCCATTGTATAACAACAACTATTTCACATAGGGCCATGTTAGTGTGTCTCTGACAAGATATGTTAAGGCTTCTGCAGATGTCGTACAGTGAGTAAATGATTTGTGATGTTATTACAGTTTGTATTGTAATTTGTTTGGGTGTGGGGGTGATGTTGGTGGGTGTACATAGCAGATGCAGGTGTGTAGGAACTGCTTTTATACATAATCAATATGAGCGTGAGGGTTCCTTCCCTATTTGAACACCTATCCTTTAGTGGACTAATACTATGGTAATTGCAGGCTGATTCATTAAGGCACTGTTAATTGGTTCCTGTATAGCATGCAGGTGATGTTAGTCCTTAAATCCTTTTGGCAATACATCGGAATGTAATAAAGTGTTGCTGCATGAAAGCTGTGTATTTCTGTCATAGGTATTTGCAGTCACAGGAGTTGTGTTGGTGACTGACCCTTTTTGGCTAGGGTTGCCACCTTTTCAAATGTCCATAGTGGGACATTTTCGGGACACACATCAGATTTTACAGGCAGACACAAACCCACGGTCAGTACAAGGGATAGAACTTTCCTTTTTTGCCTAAATATAAGCTTATTCTTGTAGCAGTTTAGTTGCTTATCCTGTTTCTTGTAACATGTAGGTATTTTAGATACAGAAATAATTATTGTATGCAACTATTACACTACATATGGGACATAATTATGTCCTACAATCTCAGGACATTTGCCAAGTTTAATATTTTTGGTCAGGACACAACCGCCCAAAGAGGGACTGTCCCTCGCAAAGTGGGACCGGTGGTAACCCTATTATTGGCTCATGTCCATAGCACATATTTGTAATAGTGTATAGGCATATACTCTCCATATCCTTTGTTCATAAAGTTTGGTCGTGGCAGAATGTGTGATTGCTATGGTCCTTGTTATACTCATATATGAACACTTTAACCGTTGTATACAGGATACCTACGGAATCCGAAACCACACAATTCCATCGCCCACAGTACCAGGCCTAGACTCCCATACCCCACATTACCGACAGCGACAGTAACTCGCGAAAGTAACACAAACATGGAACACACACACGCACACACAGACACATTGCTACCCACCACATCCAAACAAACCATCCTACACTATGTATGAGCAGGTGGGCAAGCTCCCCTACACCCCCCATGTGGGTGTCTGTGCACCCCATACCCCCCTACTTTAATATTCTACCTCCTAGATTGCACAAACAGACATACAAAGCAAACCCGCACCCACATCATTACAGTCCCCCAGGAACACACACCACACCACACTCAGAACACACACTTACACACACTACAGCTCTCAGAAACACACTTACACATAGTAACCTACCTGAACCGCAACACCAGAAGCACTGACTAAATGTCCCTTAACATCGGGATTCTAAACCTCATGCTTCTGGTGTTTCGGTACTGTGGTCTTTCGGACTTTAAGCCTCGTGATTACGTGCATCGGTATGCCAAGCAGTTGGTAATTGGTAGGTATCCCATTTATATGTACCTCCACGCTTATGTAGATGTTGTTAACCTATCTAATTATCTACATATATATGTATATTCCCATATATTGACATATATATCTCTCTCTCTCCCTCTCTTTCTATATATATATATGTTGATTTATATATATATATATATATATATATATGTATATATATATATATATATATATATATATATATATATATATATATATATATATATATGTATATATCATACATTGGGTACATGCTGGTTTGTCCTATTTCCACACATTCCTACCTTTTGTGTTTTAACCTGTCAGTATACACAACTGCCATTGGTACATCTTAGGTAGCTTAGTGGTAGCTTATTGTGAAGATTGTGTACATGGTTGCGTGTTTTAATCCTGGCAGTGGTAATTTGACCTCCCAGAGCAGGCACTGGTAGTGCAAGGGTGATTAACACACATTTCAGTGGTTGTGTGTTCCAAATGTTTATTATTCTGTGGAATACTACCTATATATGCAAGCTGTGGTTAAGGTATACTATGTAACATGTAAATCATCTCTGCCTTTATTGGGATTTGAACCAGGACTGCACAGATATTATGGAAATGCTGTAGCCATTATAGTATTGACATTGACGTTCCTTCTGCCTATTTCCTATGTCCATGAATCCTATGTGTAAGCTTGGCTACACAACAGGTGGAGCCACCCACACCCACTGAGCTTCTCAAAATACTGACATGACACATGAATTGGGAGACTATACACTAACATCCTAACTACATTTGGCATAGCCACTCACTGACAAACTTCAGGAGAAACCTTGATGTGTGACTGGCCAACAGTATATACACCCCTGGGATCATGTGTCCCAGAATTATACAGCCAGGGTGTGGGGGAGCCACTCCAGTTCTACAGCTGCAAGACCTGTTGGGGAAATTGAATGCTATTAGTTTGTCAAGTTAACATGCCCTTTTGAGATCACTATGTGCCCCTATCATCCTACAGCACATCAGTGTTCAACAGCCTCCAGCAACTCTGCCTGGAATCACTTCATTGGCTATGCTTGACAGAGGCTCAGTTACTTCATCAAATGGTGCAGGTAAAGCCTCCACACTGTAGCTATGCTTCTAAATGCCCTTGGGCAGATAGCCTACTACCTATCTGTGAACCTCTACAGTGCAGGCCATCTCCAACATCATATGTGATTATACAGAGTTTTCTGATCACAATATACAGTGTACATTCACCATGTAGTCAGACAACAGTTAAGTACAACAATAGCATACAGACTACTGATACATAATCACACCAAAAGCCTATCTTGGAAGCTAGTGGATATGTATAGGTTTCAGGCTTTGTATTGCTTACCAGTAGGTTACCTACAGGAAAGATGGGACACAAGCACAGATGGGATACATGCCTGCAACAATGCCAAACCAACTTGCATGTGTCATCCTAAGGCTTTGGAATGCTGGCCAAGGCTATTGGTGCACTCATGGTGCCATTTTTAGGCAGGTCTCAGAGGTGGATCTCACCTCCATGAACTGCACAATAGCGGAACCAATGAGGGTTAGGCGACTCAACTACAGGGGTAGTACTCACAACATGCACGCACTCACAGCACCCCTCAGTATGGACAACATCTACATCTGTTCTGTGACTGGGACCTGTATAAGGCTCCTGTGAGCACACCGGCACTACCAGACTACAACCCATAACACACATTTCAGCCACTGTACATGGACTGGCACAGACATGGAGGGGGTGTATCCATATTCATCGGAGATACCTACACCTCCAGGTTAGTGGGGCAGCATGATACCTCTGTGATCATCCATTTGCAGCTAACATCAACCATGACTGCAATGCAAAGTGTGAGCTGCTACAGATAACCCTCCATGACCCAGGAGCACCACTAGAACTATCTGGAGACAGTGGTAAACATGACAGTCCTACCAGACACCCTGTTATTGATCAATATTGGCTATCTTACACTTAACTGGATAACCTACTCGAGTATGCACTTCCAGGCCCAGCACTTCCTGGGATTTATGACCTCATATGGCCTGTATCAGTTGGTAGATAGACTAACGAGAGGTGAAAACATACTAGAAGTGGTAATCACTGACATGTGCAACAGGTGCACTACAGCAGAGGTAAACCTGTCACTGTTTAGATCTGACCATGAACTATTCACTGATGATTTCTACTCCCAACCATCTCCCCCACACAAGGAAAACACAGTGAATACCTTTCCTACAGCTATCTCCACAGTACTAATGACAGAGTTGGGAGGGTTCACAGCCCCCACGCTCAGGGATGACACTGCTCAAGATACAGACAGAATTACGAATGCACTCTATAAGCACCTACAAAGATGGATGGGTTGTGCCATCAATGGTAAATCAGGACTAGCTACTCCTACACAATGACACCAGTCTGCTGAACTCCTGCATTATACAGGCTATACAACAGACGTAGTACAGTAGTCCAGAACAACAGCAAATCCCAAGACATGCAGACATCCATGACCAGTATTAGCAAGATACTTATGTTATTCATGAAATCATGCAAGGCTGACATCCACAGGTGAATAGGCATGGATTCAGAATATGACCACAAAGGCTTCTTTGGCTATGTCAAGGATGTAAGCAGTAACACACAGATTTGCACTGAGCTGGTGCAATATTGCACTGAATATACTAACCCTACTGATATCACCAACACACTTGATGATACATTCGGAGCAAGCTTCACCCCCTACTGGGCCCACAACAATACCCAAACTGTACAGTATCCGAGACATCTGTGACATACAGGTGGTAATGGCCCTTTCAAACGGCATGACAGAGCATCATTGGAGGCAGATGGTGTCCCAGACTGCATCCTGCAGACACTACAAGACAAAGTGGCCCCCTGCCTAATTTAGCAATTCACCATCAGCCTCTACACAGGCTACATGGCCATTCACTGGTGCATGGCAACAGCTATTACACTCCACCAAGGTGGTGACACAATTGACCATAGTAACTACCACCCCATAGGCCTGAGTAGCCTGATCTGCATGGCTATGGAGTGCATCCTCATGACACTTATGAACATAGACAATGGTAACCTCCAGACACTTGACCCAACCCAGGTCACCTTGACTGAGTGCAGATCATGCCTACTGAACCAGTTTGACATTTTACAGCCACCAAGACTTCAGGTGTGGGGTGTGGTAGTTCACACATACTACCCAGATCTCGCCAAGGGTTTTGACAACATTCCCCACTCAGGTATTATTTCTACACTCACCAGCCAGTACATACACCCATACATCACAGGTTGGTTTGCCAACAGGCCTACACACAGAACCCACACGGTAAGCCTAGCAGCCTCCAGGTTCAATTCTTGACCAGTCACAACTGGTGTTCCACAGGACTCAGGGACCCCTACTGTTTGCCATATACTTCTCAGAGGTACGGGGCTAACACAGGTGGACTACAGCAGGCCGTGTATGGCGATTACTGCAGACTGGGAGCCATAACTGACAGTTCAGCTGTCAGAGACATCCTTCAAGGGGCCTCACATAGACCAACACAAGGTGTCAGAGTGATGGCCTCCAGCTAAAGGCCACATACTGCATGGTCATTCCATTTTGGGAAACCACACACACACATATTAACACATAAGTGGCAGACAGTATAATTCAGACAATGTAATGGGTATGTGGGGACTACATTACATAGTGATCTCTCCTTTGACAGTCATATGTGTGAAGTAGTTAGGACATCCATCTATGTAGGCCATCTGATTACTTAAGGGTTCACATCTAAACAAGCTTAGGTTATTGTTCCCCTTTAGTCATCAGTCATCAATCGCATCATCGAGTATGATAACCCATTTTGGATGTACCTCAGAAGACACATATAACAGCTGGAAGGGCCACGAACGTACCTCGCATAGAGGGATAATGCCCTCAGACATGTGTCCTATGCTGCCAGACTGCATAAACTCATGCATTACTCAGTGACATCTCGTTTACTCAGGGATGATATTTGCTGGCCAACAAAGCCATGTCCAAGTCAGGCTTAATGGATATGCTCCACCTATGGGCATCCATGTCACAGTGAGCCACACACTGTAATGAGCTAGACCTTGCCACAACCATAACTGGAAGATGCTGGAGTGACAGATTCCTGTCATGGGTACTCCTCATTATTTGGAACTACATCCCTGATTACATTATACGAAACCCATCAATAACACTCCAGGGAATCCTTGCAGAGTGGGTGGGGAACAGTGGATACACCCCAGGGATCCCGCAATTGGCTCTGCTCCACAGTGGGACAGTTAGTTAATCAATGGGGTGGCGACAGCAGACACTTTTTGGCTATGTGTAGGACTGGCTTCGGGCAGTTAGGCATGTACCTACCTATGTATCTATGAACCTATACATACAGTATGGACATATGCTGATAGCTTAATTTACTGTTCAGGTATTGACTTACCTTGTGCCAATGGCATTTGTGTGTACACTAGTTAAGGGCTACCTATGTAGGATGCATACAGTAGACCACCTATACATGACAATTTACAGGTGGTCGTGTATGTGTGCCATCCATGCTTGTTGTGTGTGCAGGTGAAGAAGGGTGTCAGTCCATAAGTGCCTACACTGTCAGTGTGTGTGCTATACGTTCCCTTTTTGCTAAGGCATGGGCATACTGGGCATGCCTCCATCTGCCTACTGGGGCTGGCACATGGTGTTCGTGGTCTGAGTCCCTCTGTGCCTGTGGGGCCCTTGGCAATGGTGGTGGGCTGTGAGGGCCTTCACCATTCTGTCCCTGCTGCAGCTGTTTCCAGAGGATCATATTGTGTAGCACGGCACATACTATGAAGATGTGGGCACACATGCCTGGAGAGTACTGCAAGGCTGCGCCAGATATGTCCAAGCAACGGAACCGTGATTTTAGCATCCCAAACATGCGCTGTATGATGATTCTGGTTTCTGCGTGTGCCTCATTATGGCATTCTTGCGTGGCTGTGTGTGCATTTCTGATGGAAGTCATCATCCACGGTTCCGGTGCATAGCCAGCATTCCCCACCAGGTGGCCATATGGGATGTCCCCCCTGGCAAATACCTGATACAGCTGTGAGGCATGCCAGATGTGAGAGTCGTGACAGCTTCCAGGGCTGCTAGCATACACATCCATGATAATGCCCTGGGCATTGCACATGACCTGGCAGTTGATGGAGGGGTATCCCTTGTGGTTTATGTAGCGCCTACCCTGCTCACCGGGTGGTGTCTTGATGTGTATGTGTGTGCAGTCTATTGCACCCAGTACCTCCAGGTAGTCTGCCACACGGTGGAAGAAACGCATATTGCTGGCCAACTCCTCCTGCGTTCGGGGGAAGAATATGTGCTCATTGGCATGTGGTAACATGACATCCAGGAACTGGTGGAGTACCCTGGATGCTGATGCCTGTGAGATCCCCATGATATCCCCAGTTGGCCTTTGAAAGGTACCTGTGGCTAGTATTCTCAAGCTTACACATACCTTCGTGTCCACTGGGATGGGTTCCCCTCTGTTATTTCTGGCTCCGAGGTGTGGCCAGCACAGCTCAACAAGTTGCGTTATGGTGTCCCTGTCCACTCTGTAATGCTCTACTATCTCCAAATCATATAGCCTCTGGTAGGTTACCCTGGGTCTGAACACTCTTCTCCTCCTTCGATGCCTGAGATGGTTGTCAGCATCATCCTCCACACCACTGTCAGTCTCCAACACATGCTGGTGAATCAAAGCTATGGCAGCCCCTAACATGTACATATTAAAAGTTCCCCATCTGTATACACCAATGGTGCAGAGTGTCTGGGAATACACAAGTGTGTGTGCGGAGCTTTTATACCTTATACTATTGTGCAATGGATGATGCTGATTTAATTGGGTGTGTATGTGCAATTCCAGCTGCAGGGTATCTTAATCATGGGTTTACAGCAGGTACTGCTATTGAGGGGCCTTTGGTGTTGACTTACGCTTGGCTGCCATGATTCATCTATTGCCCTTTACTTCACTTTTCAACCCGATTCCCCTCCCATTGTTAGGCATGCATCCACCTGCCTGCTTTCTTGTTTTGTACTTTCACAACCCAGGATTGTGTTGCGAAATGTGTTATGTAGCTGATCTACTGCAAGTTTGCTTTGTGCTGCTGTGAAAGTTCTCTTTTCTTTGCAGTACGGCACCTCCCCTTTCCTGTTCTACAGGTAGCTGTTAGCAGCCTTGTTAGCTGTTGTCAATGACTCACTGTGAGTTTCTAGGTGTTAATTACTCATTTGTACTCCAATTATCATGCTGCAGCATTTCCTTATTGTCTTCTCGTATCCTTCCTGTTTCAGCTATGGTGCATGCCGCGCACAGCCATTTACCAGGTTCCGAGTGCATTTTTTGGCATATATTAACATTATAATACATAAGTTTGGTCCGCTTTCATGGCTCCGATTTTATGTTTGAAAAAATGTAAACCGTATTTTTTTGGTTTACATTTCTTCATGCTTACGCTATGCCTGCACCACTTCATGAATCGCTATATACCTTCATTTGCATGCTACACTGCTGCGCATTGGGTAATTAGCATACATGCACCAGGAGCTGCGCAGCTCTGGTGTATGCTGGTAGTGCACGTGGAAACAGCTCGTACCTGAATCGCTTGGCGGCCATATTTGGTGTTAGATCGCCGACGCTACTCCTGCGCCTGGCGCAAGCTTCATGAATCCTGGGGTAGGTCTTTAAACTTGAATTATGTATTTAAAGATATTGTTAGCAACAGCATTTAATATGTAAAGCCTTCTTGCTACAACCCTAATTTACTGCACACTATTAAAGTTTTTGAATCAGCTTGTGAAAGTGAAATAAGAAATGTCATGGGGGAGAGGGTAAAGAAAAGAAAAATGTATCACAATTTATCTACGGAAGAAAAGAAAGCCCTGAAAGAAATACAGGAAAATGGCAACATAAGAGTAAAGAAAAGTGACAAGGGGGTTACCTTAGTTTTAATGAACCAAGAGGAATATGTTACCTGTATAGAGAAAATGCTAGGTGACAGTCTAGAATACAGATTAACAGACATGGTGGAAGTAGCTAAGAGCTACAGGAGTGTTTACTCTTTTTTGTTTGAGAATTTAATGAACAGTAATTTAGAGAAGGACCTTTATGATTTTTGTCACATAGACAATCCAAAATTAGGTTCCTTCTTTGGAATTCCTAAAACACATAAGTAAAACCTATCCTCCATTTAGACCCATTGTATCTGCCCCAAATTATATCAGAGGGTATTTCCTTATTGGTGGACTCTAAGTTAAATCCCATTGTTCACCAAATTAATTCATACTTAAAAGACTCATGGGACTTTTTAAATAGTATCAGAGAATACACTTTAGTTACGGCTTTTGATCCCACCACCCAAGTGATGTTTAGTCTTGATGTTGTCTTTCTTTTCACTTGTATTCCCCACTTTGAGGGAGTGGAACAAGTTAGAGAATACTTAAATAAATTTTCCACATTTAGCAATTTTGAAAGTAATTTCTATTGTGAATTAATAGATGTTTTATTATCAATACTTTTTTTGCATTTAACAAAAATATATACAAACAAATTAGGGGAGTAGCTATGGGGTCCCCTGCAGCACCATCCTTTGTGAACATTGCGATGGGTCAGTGGGAGTGTACTGTGCTGGAACCACTAGTCGTGGAATACATTTTTTAAGAGATTTATTGATGACTTGTTTTTTGTCATGGTTGGGGATGTACAAAAAGTGCAAAGTTTTGTTGACACCCTTAACTCCAGATCAGGATACTTAACATTCGTCCTGGGGGGATGTGGACTAAAAGTCCATTTTTTGGATGTGATTCTGGAATGGGATTTTAAGCTTTATAAGTTAGTAGGATTTTCAGGAAAAAAACTTTCACCAACATTTACTTGTATTATACCAGCATGCACCCCCGCTACATGAAGAATGATATTCCAAAAGGACAGCTCATAATAGCCAGTTGAATGACAAGTGAAATGGGTGACTTTTTGAAGGAAATAGAAATTATCACTGCCTTGTTTGTTGAAATAGGGTATAGTAAGATTATGTTGAAAGAGCGGGCTGAATATGTCACACAGAATAGGGACAGTCTCTTTCCAGCCATGCTTGAGCATGGGTTTTCCAACATTAATACAAAACAGAACCATGACAGGAACACTTCTGTTGCTGGTAATTATTTTTGTTTGGACATGACAATAGATAGTGGTATTATTAGAAACATTATTTCTGGCAAATGGAAAATTTTAGAGGGAAACAAAGATTTACAATCCATTGTGGGGACCCAACCAAGGTTTGTATATAAAAATCAAAATAATTTAAAAAACATTTTAGAAAGAGAGAGAAACAAACTTGTTCATTGTCCCAATATCACACAGAAAAAGATGAGGCATGTATAAGTGTGGGAACTGTAACATATGTAGATACATTTCTGAAGGTCCCTTAGTTAATTTAGAACATTTGCCTTACACATTGAAAGTTCCAGGGCACTTTAACTGTAAGAGTAAAGGCGTTGTATACATTGGTATGTATGCATACTGTAGTGCATTCTACATTGGTATGACTACAAGAGCCCTATGCACTAGAATAAAGGAACATTATTATAATATTAGAAAACAAGACAAGACAAATGCTTTTTACAAGCATACTATCACCTGTCCCGTGTACAAAAAAATTTTGTTTTCTGTGCTGCAGCAAGGAAGTCATGATTTTAGGGGTGGCAATTTCAAAACAAATCTTGAACAAAAGGAGGCTTTATGGCAAATCAGATTAAATTCAGATAAAAAACCTAGTATAAATGATGCTGTTAACATTAAACATTTTTGAAAGACTGTAGAGCCTATATAAGGAAATAACTTTCTGAGTTTTGAAATTTTATTGATTAATCGTGTAACTGTTTAAGTGGAAAGATGTGTTTATTGGTGCAGAGGCATTTCAAAACTGTTTTTAAATGTGATGTAGAGAATGTACATTTTATTTTGAAGAAGTTTGGTTACGAAAGCGTGGATTAAAAGTTTTTATTATGCTAACATGTGGATTTCACTGTGTTCTTCTGCATCCTCTAGTCTGGTCTTATGTGTGTATAGTTCCCTGGGTCAGTTGAAGGACCCCCTCTGTTCATGGGTATTATGGTTGCTGTTTTCCCCTCTTCTGGGACAAAGCCAGACTGTGGCTAAAGAGAGTACCCAGTGGGTTTGCTAAGACCTGCTTTAGAGGATGTTATCTGGTCCCATACAGGCTATGTTTTTGGCATTGTTGACTGCGGTTATGACCAGTTATTTGGAGATAATAGGTAGTGAACTGTTGACAGGTATGCTGTGTGGTATGACTGGTGGAGACAAGGGTGTGAAATTGTTACCAAACCTGTCTGCTAATAGATTGGCTATGTCCTCAGGTTTAGTATGAGCAGTACTGTCCACTCTGGATTTGGTGCAAAGCTGGGCCATCCCTTTTACATTAGCTAAAGAATGCCTTGTGATTATGGTCAGCTATGGATGCTAATTTAGTTTTGTAATTAGTTTTAGAGGACTCTATAAGATGTCTAATTTGCTTGGTCAAGCTATGGAGAGTGTTCTTCTGCTGAGACTGTTCCCTCTTATTCCTGGACATCAGTTTCTTTCTCTTGTTGTATAATCTATTTATGCTAGATGTCCACCAGGGTGGCTTTTTTGTGAGAAAGTTTTGATCCGTTCTGGGACAGTTGAGTTTATACACTTGTAAATGTGTTTACACAGGGCATTTGTGTACACCTGTTAAAGGAGTCTATACTGTCAGTAGTGGCAGTAGGTTCAAAACTATATATGCCATCAGTTAGGAGTCTATAGTTTGCTTTACACAGATTTTTCCACCTTTTGGATCCTGAAGGCGGATCAGGTATGATTGTTACATTGAACATGACTGATTTGACCTTACCAGGGAGGTTCTCACACATGGGGTGATGTAGCCATCTCCCATGTTGGTGAATACTAGGTCAAGGACATTCGAGTCCCTTGTGGGAATGCAAAATAACTGTTCCAGAGCATTCATGTTTACATAATGCAGGAACCTTAGGGTGAGCGTGTTTGAGCTTACATGTATCCCAGTTGATGGAAGGATAGTTAAAGTTACCCATGCTTAGGGTGTCTTTCTGTATTAGAGTGACTCAATTAGGTCCAGGAAGGCACTGTGTGGTTTTCATGTTTCATGTTGGTGGACCTGTAGCTAACAATTATGTGGAGGGGGGCTCTTCTACAGTTATTTGGACTTATAGTAACTCCAGGGAGTTGCACTGCTTAATCAGTCTTGAGGTGTACTTTTCTTTTGTGAAAATGGATACACCTCCTCCTTTCGTTCTTTCATGTTCATTTTGTGGCCTGAATGTGTGGAAGGCATTATAGCCTTTCATGGCCAAAGTACTCTCTGTGGCCCTAAATCATGTTTCTGTGACTACACAAACATTGACATCTTCCCAAGTAAGAAGTGCCTCCATTTAGTGTAGTTTCTGATTTAGACTCCTGCCATTAAGCAGCTTAACCTTCAGATTATATTTTGACGATATTTTTACATCAGGAAGTTTGTACTTATGACATTGCCTAAAAAAGTCACTATATGGGGAGGCAAGTACTTTGGCTAGTAACCAAAAGGCAAGAGAAGAGGTGACAGATGAAGACCATCCCTTGCAAAGTGGCATGCTCTGTCGACCATATCATCCTAGCCTGACAACTACTGGATCCCCCTGGAGTGACACCAGTAGCTAAGCCAATTGTTGAAGTTGATCATTTTTTTGTTTGTATTGAGGCATCATCCTGGGCAAAGGTAGAATGCTGCTTAGGCCTACCGACATACCTGTCTGGGACACATAATCTGAGAGGTCAGGTATATATCTCTTCATATAGTCCAGTGACGTATGTCTCAAGTCATTTACTCCAACATGGAGTATGACAGAGATGTAACTGTAGTTGTTGTTGAGATACTTGAGTGCATGCATGACTTTGCAGATCCTGGCACTTGACAGACGGCTGACTGTGACTTTCTCTTTGTACATACTGGCAATTGATACATTTGTTTTTATGTGCAGTGAGTTCCACTGGGACTGTTATGTGTGCAGAATGTTTGCATTTGTGAAGTCTCTGCTCTTTTGGTAAGCTTCTAATGAGTACCTCTGCATATGTGGGTTTATGTGTTGTGCATCTGGTTTCTTGAGGAGGTGAGGTGTGTGTGTGCTGACAACCTGTCTGATGTCTGGTTGGTTGTTACCTAGGAGGGACACCATTTATTCTAGATTCATTGTACACTTGCATCTCTCACATATTGTGTTGGTAGGTTTTAGGAGTACATATCACAATACATGAGGCAATAAAAAACTAGCTGAGTAAAAACACAAGTACCCTTATTAATAATATTTAGATGGTCATTGTTAGCAGAGTGATTCTGTGAGCAGCAACAACTGGGCCTGTCTATGAGGGACATAGGTGCCACCCCAGAAGTTGCAAGATGCTCCCATTGTATGTGAAGCAGTGCTCATCAATGACCCTATTCAATTGCAACCTCGACTATTGGTTAAGTGATTATATAGTCATCTCTGAGCTGGCACCAATGTCCCTCATGGACAGGCCATCTGGTGCTGTTCACAAACACATTCTGCTAAAAACAATCATCCAACTATGCTCAATAAGGGTACGTGTGTTTTTACATAGCTAGGCTTCTGCACACTCTAGTGCTATTAGGCTAGTAGCCTCAGGTCTATATTAGAACATCGAAATTTCATAATTTCAAATGTTCTAACATCAACCCCTTTTCAGCGAACACTGACAACATCAAACATGCAGAACAGTGAATTTTTTCCCTAGGAAATGTTCCAAAACACATATATACAACACAAGCACACCAAACAAACAGCAATCCACTCACATACACCTAAAATCTTGCAGCTAACCCTACACTAAACTGTACAAACACCACTAACTATCCACTTACCTTAACCCAAACCCTAACCCTAAGGTCCGTCACTATTGCACACTCACCTCACTCATGCCCTAACCCTAACTCACCTACCCTGCCCTAACCCTCATGTCCACACAATCACACACATACCTAACCCGCACCCTAACCCTAACTTACCTAACCCGTCCTAACCCTCACGTCCACACAATTGCACACATACCTAACCAGTGCCCTAACCCTAACTCACTTAACCCATTCCCAATTGCACACTTACCTGAACCCGACCCATAACTTTCAACCACAGTGCTGAAAATAGCAAAATGACAGAAACGGACAACCAAATTCTTTCCCTAGGAAAAAAATGTGTTTTTCTGTCGTTTCACTATTTTCAGTGTTCGCTGAATAGGGGTCAATATTAGAACATTCAAAATTGTGAAATTTTGATGTTCTAATATAGACCCAGTTGCCTCATATGAACATATGAAGCTATGTGCCTGTATAGGCCTCACAGCCTGTTGTCCCCAACATGGCCTGCTGATGTCATCTACTATACGTTCACCCACACTCCTGTATAAATCAGACTTGTGCAGTGGCGCTTGCAGAGTCGAGTGTGTGTGTGTGCGTGTGTGTGTGTGTGTGTGTGTGTGTGTGTGTGTGTGTGTGTGTGTGTATGTGTGTGTGTATGTCTAGACAGAAGAGCAGAAGTGTGTATCTCACAGTTACTTCTCCTATGGCATGGATTGCCAGTATTGTGATACTTGCATATGCCTACACATCCATTTCATGCAGGCCTCTCAACCTCTTGTATCTCACATGGCCTGCTGATGTCATCTACTATCAGTTCACCTGCACTCTTATATAAATCAGAGTTGTGCTGTGGTGCTTGCATTAAGTGCTGTGTTCTGTAGTCTGTGTAGATGGATAGTTAGGGGTTCTGTTCTCACCCCAGTGAACTGGAGGGTGGGGTGGGTGTTTTTTTGTGTGAGCTGTTACTTGACCTTACAGAAAGCCTTTTACACCAGCATGTAGAACACTGTCATTACCATATTCTCCTCACTATATACTGCTGATGTCATAAAGTGCTGTCTGACACACTACAAGTCAGACTTGAGCTGTGGCTCTTGCGTAAAGTACTATGTACTGTAGTGTCACTTGTCTGGTAAGGATAAAACAGATGAACATTTGTGTGTTCTGTTCAAGCCGCATTATTATGTACAAACACATCAGGACTGAGACTTAACAACTTTAACTTAGATAAACTTGTAAACAAACTAGCTATCAAACTCATACATGTTCACACTCTGGCTGCACTCTCAAAATGGGACTGAAGCTAGCATGTGCTTGTTATTTATATGCATGTGCTGTCATTGGAAATGCTTCTTAAAGGTACAACACACACACTATTCTACATGTAGTCTGTGTACTTAGATAGGTAAGGGTTATATTCTCACTGCAGTCAAGTGTGTGTGTGTGCGTGTGTGTGTGTATGTGTGTGTGTGTGTGTGTGTGTGTTTGTGTGTGTGTGTGTGTGTGTGTGTGTGTGTGTGTGTGTGTGTGTGTGTGTGTGTGTGTGTTTGTGTGTTTGTGAGCTATTGCTTGACATTACAGAAAGAATTTTACACCAGCATGTAGGACACTGCTATTTTGTCTCCAACAGACATTACTGATTTCATCAGCTATGTTGCATTTTTGGATATGCAGTACTCCCATCAGGGCACAGTGAGAGACTGCCCTGGGACCAGAGAGAGGTCATGTCATTTTATACAATAAAGTTAACAGTAACATGGCTTTTAATCTGTCTGCATACATCATGGCATGGTCTGTAGGCCCTGTGTTATCTTGTGGAGAATGTCCTGTGGTCTCTCTAGCTGCTACATGTAGATACATGTATAAAAGAGCATTATAATCTATTAGTGCTGTAATGCAGTTTGACTACAGTGCTGTCATACAATCCTAAGATGGCAATATGATGGCATGACTTATGATGTGCACAACAGAGGCTTTCAATAGCAGATTGGACACTTGGTGGTTAGAGTTCAGATTGCTATGTAAATGTGTTTTCAGTGCTTACATCACTGGATTTCTGTGGTTACTTACCCTGGGAAACTTTTCAGCTTTGTGTTGTTTGTTTATCTGAAGACTCGGCATTCTCATCTCAGACATCTGGTCTTCGGTTATGTGAAGTAGACCTGTATATATATATATATATATATATATATATATGTGTGTGTATATATATATATATATATATATATATATATATATATATATATATATATATAGATTCACTTTGAATCATCGAATGTTCGGAACATTGACGTTCTGATCATCGGGACCAGAACATCAATGCTCAGAACATCGAAGGTTCAAAATTAACAATAAAAACAACAAAAAAATCACAAAGACTTCACCCCCTGCACCCCTCATGTGGGGGGCTGTGCCCCCCCACCCCCCTACTTTAATATTCCAACTCCGAGATCGCACTACAGTGGGGTAAGGGAAATCTCACATTTACCGTTATATGCGGTAGTGCTAAAAGGGAGATTTCCCGTACGCTACCTGCAATGCCAACACTCAGATGGCACACACACACACAACATGCAGGGAACCTTGCTGCCCTGCATACACACCCAACATTCCACAATCTCACTTACCTGGCACTTCTATTTTAAACCACTCTGCGACTGAAAAGAAAAGACAAAAACAAACTTGGAAAACGGAAGCCATAAGAACGATCCATCAGAATAATAAGTAAATAAATGGAAATCCACCTCCAAAGGAACCAATACGATAGACCACTGTTTATTTTTTATTATTTTTAAGCAACAAACAAGTCCTGCTTTTTGTCAGCGACTCCTCACCAACTTCTTCAGAAGTTAAAATTTGAAAATAGCATGCCACTTCCATGGCTAATTTAAATACTAGAATGCATGATGTCACCACATTCTCCTTCTCATGATATAAACATTTAAAATGACCATGTACCTGGACTTGGATCTTTGCCACTATTCCAAAGTCACTTAAAAGGTTAACTTGAACAACCAATGCTTTGTATTATAATATAATGTATATACATTCAAGTGGTGATAAAAACTAACACAGTGCAAATACATGCTTCTCTAACAATATATGAAAATTTTTTTTAATCCATAACCCCCCTATGTGCCAATTGGTTAGCGCAAGGGGAAGTATTACATATGCAGTGGCAAAGGTGGTTGACACAATATTGAAAAAGTACGTTTCCAGCGAGGCACACATACCTAAGGATTCCTGGTCATTTTTGGCTAGGGTTAGTCAAATTCCATTCAGTTGTTGTTGTGCCTTTTAGCTTTTCCCAGTTAGGGGTTGCCACAGTGGAACTCCGGTCCGCTAATGATTTGTAGTTGAATTTTATGTGCTGAGTTACCAGCCCTGATGCACAACCTTCAACGGAGGTACGCCATTCATGCATGTCTCCATGCAGAAGACGCTCTAGCTGAGAATCGAACTGGACAGCGTCTTACTGTGAGGCGACAACACTACCGCAGCACCACCACCATGGGTAGTCAAATTCCATTCAGTATTGAAAGTTATTTCTTAACCATCGATGTGGTAGATTTATATTCTTCTATTCCACATGATGTGGTGGTGGAATGGATCCAAGCAATCATGATGTCCAAACAAGCACCAACCAATGAAATCTTGATGGTAAGAGAATTATTGGATATTGTTTTAACATGCAATTTTTTCTCCTTTAACAATCAATGGTACCATCAATTGATTGGGGTGCCTATGGGATCCCCTTGTGGGGCTAGTATGGCCAATTTGGTGATGGCCTTTTGGGAGAAAGAATTTGTATTCCCCAATCTTATAATCCAAGAAAAAGCTCTTTTATACACCCGATTTTTGGACGACATTTTTATCATCTTGAAGGGTGACAAAGAACTGGCAGAGTCTTTAGTCACAAGTTTCAACAGCTCAACTGAATTTCTTAAATATACTTCGAATTCCTCCGAGAAGAGGATAACATACCTGGACATGGACTTGCATAAGAGCATATCCCAGGGTTGTTTTCTAGCTAAAATCCACCAGAAAACTACATTCTCCAATTCTTATTTGCATTTCAATAGTAACCATCCACTTCACCAGAAGAGATCGATAGTGAAGGGCCAGTTGGTGAGAGCGGCCAGGATGGTATCAAGAGATGGCGATTTTTTGGATGAATGTCTTTTTATTCAGGATCTTTTCCTGAATAGAGGTTACCCAGGTGGTTTGATTGCTGAATTATGCAATGAGGTATGTTCGAAGAGGGAGAATGGGTTTTATCTCCCTATATTAAGCAATCAGAATTCAGAACTGGGCATGTTACCAAAAAATGCCCAGGTTAATAGCTTCTTTCCCTGCAGCTTCATCACTTCTTATAATGTCAACACAGGAGAAATTGTGTCCATCATCAAGAAAAATTGGAGCTTTCTTGTGTCAGATAATCAACTTTCCTCCCATTTTGGATCACTACCCAAAGTTGTTTTCAGGAGAGGCTTGAATTTAAAGAAGATCTTAGAAATGAACACCCAGCCATCTAATGCTAGATCAGGGATGTTTAAATGTAGTATGTGCAAATTTTGCAGGTTTGTTAAAGCGGGTACTCATTTTATGATTAGAGAATTTAAGTTTAACATCAGGTTGAGATTTAATTGCAATAGTGCTCATGTGGTGTACCTGGCTAAGTGCACTTCATGCCCTGTTTTCTACATAGGAAAAATGGAATGGAGATTGCAGGAGCATCTCTATGAACACTTGTATGCCATCAGGAAAGGAAAATTGGACAATGCCCTGGCAAAACATATAAAGGAGTGCCCCGAACATGAATTTAATTTTACAATAACTGACCAGTTGGTTATAAACAACAGGGGGGCCCCTGAATCGTTGTTGCTGGAACTTAAGGAATTGGTATGGCAGTTAAAACTGGATGCCTACCACTTCCCAGGTTTAAATAATATGCTATCTATTGCAAGTGTGCTGAAATTGAGGAGTTTAGAAAGGTAGGATGTTATCAAAGAGGATGAACGTGTTAGCCCCTAATAATTATTATTATTTTTAAGCATTATTAATGTTATTTCTACTCATGGTATAGAATAGCCATATACTTTTTCAGTGAATCAGTTGCTTGGTTTTCTTCTACTTTTTAGTTTTGTTTTTTAATGGTGTGTTTTGTAGAAGAATTTTAGGACATTTATTTTAAAATTTTATTTAAAACGTTTTTCATATATTGTTAGAGAAGCATGTATTTGCACTGTGTTAGTTTTTATCACCGCTTGAATGTATATACATTATATTATAATACAAATCATTGGTTGTTTAAGTTAACCTTTTAAGTGACTTTGGAATAGCGGCAAAGATCCAAGTCCAGGTACTTGGTCATTTTAAATGTTTATTTCATGGGAAGGAGAATGTGGTGACATCACGCATTCTAGTTTTTAAATTAGCCACGGAAGTGGCGCGCTATTTTCAAATTTTAAATTCTGAAGAAGCTGGCGAGGAGTTGCCGATGAAAAGCAGGACTTGTTTGTTGCTTAAAAAATAATAAAAAATAAACAGTGGTCTATCATATTGGTTCCTTTGAAGGTGGATTTACATTTATTTACTTATTATTCTGGTGGATCGTTCTTTTGGCTTCCGTTTTCCAACTTCCACTTTAAACCTTCGATGTTCTGGTCTCGATGATCAGAACGTCGATGTTCTGAACATTTGATTATTTAAAGTGAACCCATATATATATATATATATGTGTGTGTGTGTGTGTGTGTGTGTGTGTGTGTGTGTGTGTGTGTGTGTAAGCTAACTCCTCTGAAGGGTCATTATACAGCTAGCCAACAGCCTGAGGTCAGAATCAAACCTTGTACCAGGTGTTTATGATGTAAAGACCTTAACCATTATACCAAACCCACTCACCTCGAAAAACAATGAATACATGACAGGAGCTTCACAGGTAAGTAATATGCTAGCTGAACTTGCAAGCCAATTTTAAGCCTAGGCAATTTCCCTAAAAAAGGTGAGACTGAAATCTCGGACCTTGTGTCTGTGGGGTAAAGATCTTAACCATCATACCAACCCCCAAAAATATAAATAGGCTTATAAACCTAATTGCACTACTAGTAAGCAAAGTCAGTTGCTGTCTTATTATCACAATGCTCTTATTTGCTATTAGATTTAATTGTCACTTCTTTTTAGAATGATGTGATCTACAAAGAGAGACCAGCTGGGGTTCTATGTATATCATTGTAATGCATCTTCCTGCCAATTGATTATGGAAACCCCATTTGTCCCCCTACATAAGCATCACAGTGAAGCTTTCATGCCCATTGGCAAACTATATAGTTACAGTTATCTACTGCCTTTCACACTACATAACAGCTTTCTTTCAAAATCTCATCTGGCGTCCAACTTCAACAAACTAACCTAGTTATCTAAACTCCTACATTTCATTCAGATTATTACATTCAATTTATATCCTGCTTCACAGAACATTGCTGAGCATACTTGTCCCTGTGGAATTTTTTCATATTGTTTACAAAATTATCACTTGGGTGCCACTGAAACTCCTTTAATACCCAGAATAAATGCTCACTCTATCTAAATACCCCCCCAAAAAAAATCTAGACCAAATCTTATTATCTGAAGGAAGTAAGAACCTTAGAAAACCTGTATATGGTATAATGAATTCTTAGTCATACTATTAACAGTCTCAGAAACAAATCTTTCAACAATTGTGTCTTGCCATTATTTTTGCATATAGTATTAAAATAAGTTCAACAACATGCATGTTAACCCTGGCATTTAACTGGCAGAATTGTAACAATATATGACCAGTTTTGCTAATATGTTTGCCTATGGGCTAATAATAATAATAATAATAATAATAATAATAATAATAATAATAATAATAATAGACTATATACTTTAGTGTAATAATAATAATAATAATGTACTTACTGCATGGAGCATTGTGATTATGCTCCAAAATCTGAAAAATGAAAAACCTGTTACAAGCTACTGTAGCATGAGACCCAGCCATAACAGTGTTTTCAGAGGTGTACCCCCTAAGCACTGTGATGGTAGGTATAAAAGAAGGGGCATGCCTTCAGTCCCTGAATATCTTTTACTGACGTTTACAGACAGTCTGTAAGGAACTTATTTAAGTGATGGCATTATTTAAAAACTGCCCCCTGACTTTTTCCTTAATTGCTACCTATGCGACAGCACTTGCTAAATGCTTTAGTTGCTTTCAAATCTGGTGAAACATGTTGTGTTTTCTTTCTTTTGTAACTGATGATACATAGAGTAGATAAGACTCCGTGTACTACAAAGTGTTATGATTGGGTCTCACTGATCGTAACCCATTATTATGTGTTCTAAATAGGGATGCCAGGATTCACCGGTCAAGCTTTTCTCTTGATGTGAATTTCTTGGCATCTATGTCTCAAACACGTAATAATGTGGTTACTATCAGAGGCCTGATCATAACCCTATATATTATAAGGAATTATATATGCCAGTGTTATACAACAGATAATGATTTTGTTAATTTCATCCACTGAGTTCCATAGACTTAAAATAATTATGTCCTCTAACATAATGAAGCCTTACTATTGAATTTGAATGACTCTGAAAAATAACTAATGCCTTGCCGTACCTGTCTTGTCAATACCTAAAGTCTTAGCCATGATATCTGAATGTTCACCATCACACCCTTTTCAGATTTAAAACTGTAAATTCCATCCAGAGCTTTTGAAAGTTCTGAAAATGGTCTTACTACATCAGGAAAAAAAACACTCTAAACACTCTGAAATGCACTAGCGTCTCCTTTATTGGCATTCCCTCATTGCTTCAAGAAATTATTGATCAATGGTTTAGAGAGAATAATCATGTTTAAAAAAGTTCTTTTCACCTTACATTTCTTACTTGGTAGCCACTGTTATTAAAATATTTGTTTTTTTGTATCAAAATTCAGAGTGAATTAACAAAAGATGTGAATAGCCCATGGATTTGTATCAAGCTGTCTGAGGGAGTTGAAAGGCCTTCTCAGTACAGGTTCACCCAATATCCTATCCTTGTTACAATTTTTCTTTGCATATGTTTCACACAGTTGAGTTCCTCATCTCCATTAGGTATCCCCAATCACTCTCAAATTTATTTGATGTGCTTTGCCCTCCAAATCAGCCAATTTATTGCTAACCAAGAACAGTTTTGTGTGCAGGCTCAAGAACTGATCTCTTACTACTAAATCCTCTTGTTGCAAAGCCAGGATGGTGTCAGGTTGTCCACAAAGCCTGCCAGCATCAAATCTGTTCACTCTGTCCTAATTATTTATGTATTCATCCAATTGACTCATAATTTTACTTGAGATCCAATAGAAATGCATCAGATAATACCTCCAGTGATGCACCTAGAGCATTCACTTCATCATTCTCTTTGACTTTAATTTCTTTAAAAACATTCCCAGGGCCATAAATTTGGCTATGTATTCCAGCAATTTGGGTATTACTTAGCTTTCCCCAATATTTTTCAATAGTTGGCTAGACAATTCTTACAATACTAACTACTTAGTAAATTAACACTTATCAACATTCACTCACTTCATTTTCAAATTTTAGTTAACTAAACTGTATCTGAATTGGAAACATTGTAGAAGAGGACCTGTTTTGCAAAGCACCACATGGTTTCCCTTGTAGCAGTTATTTTGATAATTTTGCATGACCACAGTGCTACAAGGCTGCTCATTCTGTCTTAATAACATGTATTTTATTTGAGTTTAACTCTGTTATGTCATTTCAAGTAAACATACTTTAGTGGTTATGATACTGAAGAATTTGTAGACATTCTTCAGCTTCCTGTTCAAAATATGTCCGGAGAGTATTTTAAAAATCTGTATAACATAACAAGGATGGAACAAGACAATCGGCTTTAATAAATGCTAAACTTTCTTGAAGGCATGTTTCAATTGACTCTTTCAATACAGTATATATTGTTGTAAAGCTCTAAATGTATTCATGTGAAAAATGTGTAAACTTGCAATATATCCTAATAATTGTGATTAGAAAGAAATGTTGGATTAGGATGATACCCTATCTGATATTGACACAAAGCAAAAAATATGTGAATTTTCTTATATATATATATATATATATATATATATATATATATATATATATATATATATATATATAATTGTCTTGCTATTGTAAAGTGTGAAATAGTTTATGAATTGGTTTCTTCATGAATATTACTGGTGTCTTGAGAAGAGAAACACTATTTTGTGTTGTTTTGTCTAAGGTTGCAAGAAGCATCCCTTATTTTAAATAATATGTAATCTATGCAGACTTTAAAACTATTTTGCTCAAGGTTGACATATTTTAATATATTTTTACTCTTCCCAGTGTCTGCCAAACTTTGGCCCTCATGCAATCAATCTACCTGTTTGTCCCCAGTGGGGCAAGAG
Organism: Protopterus annectens; assembly: GCF_019279795.1. Classification (NCBI taxonomy): domain Eukaryota; kingdom Metazoa; phylum Chordata; order Ceratodontiformes; family Protopteridae; genus Protopterus; species Protopterus annectens. The sequence goes on along the minus strand of NC_056725.1, from coordinate 1,938,887,577 downwards.
CTGATCATGAAAAGCTGCCATCAAAGCAGTCATCATGGGGTTTCTAATTTTTTAGCCTAATCCTTATCAATAGGCAGCTGACATTCACTTTCACAATATGAAGGCCCTACATGTCACAAAGGCAACAATTAGAATGTGGAATAGTTGAGCCAAGTACACATCCTGACTTGTTTGTTGCCAGCTGTGCATGTTTCTGTTCAGTAGGTGCTGGTATTACTGTGAGTTTGGACACCTCCATCCCCCAAGATGGATTAGCTAGCATTGGTCACATACTACAATCTTCCCCCTTCAGTTTCTTCAGTTCCCTAGATGATAATCAGTGTTTGGTTGTCTGGGTCATAGCTTCATCTCTCTATGCTGCTAAGATGGGTTAAAGCTGGAATGAAAATTGAAAAATACATGTCATTCACAGAGCCAAGCGACTTGAGTTAAAAAGCTGTCACATCAGCATGTTGCCACTGGGCATTTAAGCGATTAAAGGCTACTTGTAAAAGTATATATTTTTTTCTTGCTTAAATGTATATGAGTGACAAGAAGCTGTATTATGATCAGAAAAATGTTACCTGCTATAACCTGTAGTTTAAATGCAGTACCTGTGAGTAAACACTTACAACATCCAAATATGTACACCTCCAGTTAGGTTCTTATTCTGTGTGTAATGAATGCTGTTGATGAGTTTGAATAAGTTAATCTTCTCTGCGATGAATTAATAAGGGGTTACCATGAGATGTACATAATGTGTACACCTCATGGGAACCTTTCGGAATTTAAAGCCTGGCCTTCTGCAGTGCTTTTGCATGAAGAAAGGCAGCACAACGGGGGCCTGTCTCATGGCCATGCTAGATGTTACTGAGGCATTCTGGGGAAGAAGTATATGCTAATTAGCCATGTACTCTCACCCAGAACTGCCTGCGATAAGGGATCTGCATAGCTTTATGCTATAAAGATATAAGAAGTACACAGAATGTGGGGAAGAAATTTAATAAAGTTGGTACCATCCCTTGTCACAATTGCATATATTGTAATAAAATTAACATTGATATCCATTTTATACATCCTGTTACTAAGAAGGATTTTATAATAAAAGCCTCAGGTACTTGCTCTACTGAGAATGTTGTGTATCTTGCTAATTGTACACAGTGTGATAGTTTCTATATAGGGAAAACTAATATGAAATTAAAGGAGAGGATAGAGGAACATCTCTCTAATATTCATAGACGTATAGAAATGAATGCATTGTATAAACACATATCAACTAATGGTAGTTGACATAGGATGCATTGTATAAATATATATCAACTAAAGGTAGTCAGCATAGGTTTAAGTTTAGAATATTGCAGAGAATTTATTGCGACATAAGAGGAGAGGATATAGTTAATGCAACTGAAACAGCAGAGTATAAATGGATTGACTATTTCAGATCAGATACATTTCCTGGTCAATAGTATTAAACCTATCTTAAAGGCTAGGCGAGATAAGTTCTAATATGTTTAGTTCCTTAGTATGATTATTGGATAATTTTATTTTGTATTGGTATATAAATGTATTGTTATATGTCTTTAATGTTTTAATTAATGTTTTAATTGATGATTGATGATGCTGTCATATGATTTAATTTTATTTTTTTATTGGCTGGCATACTATTTAAAATGGATTGAATGATGTTCCAACAGACATGCATTGACAAAGACCCTGTGACTCAAAAGCTTTGCTTTTTTGTCATTGTTAAAATGTGAACATTGAGCATTGGTTCATAGGTTCATACTAGGCTATCTGCCCTAGGGCATTTATAAGCCTAGCCAAAGTGTGTTTGGCTTTCGCCACCCATTTTAAATTAATTTTGCTTTGCCCTTTTTCGAGGTTAGTATACTGTGCCTCTGTCTGACACAGAAGTGATACCCTGGGTAAACCTACGATCTCCCATCCACTCATCAAGATTCCTCTTGAAGAGAGTCAGTGAGGGACTCTGCCTAACCTGGACTGGGATTTTATTCCAGAGTGAAGGGAGCTTCTGGGTTATGAATCTGTCCCTCCAGCATGTCTTATTTATTTCAGTGCTGAGGTTCAAGTCTCTCGAGCGCGTAGCTCGATGGGATTTGGATTTTCTGAGGTGCAGCATGTCCATTAATTCCGGGTTGGAACATGGCTTTATATGTCAGGCACAGATTGCCTCTGAGCAGGTGGTATGCCACTGAGTAGAGCTGGAGTTTCTTTAACCGGGCAGTATATGGCATCTGTTTGAGCCCTTTGATCCTCTTGGTGAGGTACTTTTGGGGTCTTTCGAGTTGCTGCAGGTGTCTGGTAAGGTACATCCCAAAAGGGGCATTATACTCAATTATGACAATTAGGTCATTTTTTTTTCTTTCTTCTGCATCTACACAGCTGAGTAATTCATGGAATCACTCAACTGTGTATATTAGCTTGGCTATTACTGCCCCTCACATAAATGAATACAGCCAAAAGGCCAAGTCCATACATTGTGGTAGAGATAAGTGACGAGGAATTTTGTGGTAAGATAGTGTTAGAAGGTATTTGTGTTAAGTGTGAGGATATACAAGGGGCTGTATGTGTTAGTGTTATGAGTGAGTATGTGTCTGACTGAGAGATAGCATTAGGTGAGATAGTGATGGGGTAAGTTAGGGGTGTGTGTATTTGTGCGCGCGCATGCATGCATGCATGCATGCATGTATAGGTGAATGGATGAGTGTGTCTATGAGTATGATCAGGTGGGAGGGGGCTGTTTAGTGATTGTGTGTGTGTGTGTGTGTGTGTGTGTGTGTGTGTGTGTGTGTGTGTGTGAGATGTGGTGGCTGTCACATTTCCATACCACCCCTAGACTAATGAGCAAAGCCAGAAACAAGTGGGTGGGGGAACAGTAACCACCACTGATATCTCTTTAAACTCATGCTTGAGTGGCACTTAAACAGAACAGGGGCTGGATAGGGTGGGAGAACCACTAGCCTTTATAGATATCTCTTTAAATTCATGCCTGGTTGGAACTTAAACGGAGTAGGCACTGATGAGTGAGAGGAGCCACAAGCCACCAAAGATAAGCCTTAATCTACTTGCCTTAATGGCATACAGCATCAGGGAACACCAGACATCAGGGATTAATAATGTGCCTGAAAGACACTTAACCACAACTTGGGTGAGAGGCACACTAGATACCAGTTAGAACCCATTTACATCACATGCCTTAATGGCAAGTAAACATAACATCAAATGGGGAAACACAATACACCAGGGATAACATAGAAGATGTGGGATGGGAGAAAAACTATATGCCAAGGATATTCTACATGGTATGTCTTTAACATCATGTATTAAAAGCAAGAAAATGTTCAGGGAGCCATTAGATACCAGAGATACATAGAGAGCCTTAAAGGGCACTGAAAGTAATTCCTACCTTGTACCTTCCCAGCTATCACAGAGGATACTAATCATTTGTACCTCTACTAGCCATCAATGAAATCATGTTAAAAATATATAAGTAAAAAAAAAAAAAAAAAAAAGTACAAAAGGGGTGGGGGGGATTTGAACCCTACTCCTTTAGCACTCAGAGCTCCAGCATTAATCTTCTGCACTAACTGATACATTAAAGTAGTCATTTGTTTTTTCTGCTATTGAGCATCTTTGACATTATGCAATGGCTGCAACCATTTGTGATTTACTAGGGACAGGAAATGTTAAGCACACCTCTCAACCTCATAGTGCAAGACATCAGTAGAAAAAAATAACGATGGGGAAAACTTACACAGGGATTTGAAACATTCCTCCTGTAAATGTTGAAACTCAACAAAATAACAGCTTTGGCACTAGCATGGATTTAGTGAAGGATACAAAGTGTGGAACTCTAATGTCTGGTATTAATGACTGTGACAATAATCATCTGTGAATTACCACGGCAGGGAAAAAAGGAGACATCATGGAAATTCTGTCAAGCAGGACAGGTATGAAGAATATTGTGTGTGTGTGTGTGTGTGTGTGTGTGTGTGTGTGTGTGTGTGTGTGCGCGTGTGCGCGTGCGTGCGTGCGTGTGTGCGTGTGTGTGTGTGTGTGTGTGTGTGTGTGTGTGTGTGCATTTTTATTATGGCTTGTATGTGGAAGAGTGAATGTGTGGTGGTGGGGGCCTGTGTTAACACATGCCTGCCAATGTTTACTGCCACAAGAAAGTGTAATCTGCACTCCAGGTAGTTAACTTCGATTCAGAAATATGCAAATTATCCTGCAATTAGGTATTTTCTCAATGTTGCTAATGTGTCTGTGAATTGCAGATCACTACATTATGTAAACAGGTCCTTTTTATTACAGCCCTTAATGCAAGTAGTAGGGCTCTTAATGAATCCTTGGGTGCGTCTTTTGAATGTTTTAGGTTACAGGACATTTCTGTTTCCTCTAGTATCATTCAGCAAATGTACACTGCTGAATGATGATTCTATGGGCTAACTTTCACATCAGAAAATAATTCTTCATTAAATTACAGAGAAACTTGTATTTTCAGACAACTGTGCTTTGTAATATGCATTTGCTGAAAAAGCTGATGAATATATATGATTTTCTTGAACAAATCTATGAGAAATGACAGTGTTTAAAGTAAAGCAGTTACTTTAAGCTGTGCCAGTACTTATGAATGCCTCTGTCAAGAAACTCACCTTTGAAATATCTGCATTTAATTCTATAAACTGGATGCATCAGCCTTGCTCAGCTTTTCATGCTAAGATGAATTTATAACCAAACCATGACTGGTATACCCAACCAAAATGCTCAGTAGACATAGGAAATGCATCAAAGAGAGGTATTTCTCTGCCCGTTGAATCCCCAAGAAATGTATAGTAGACACTCCAAATAACCTGTAGACAGAAGTTCATTTCACAGTCCTTTATTGTTGCATCTAAGCGCTACTTAGTGTTTCAGATTACAGGATTAAATCACTGTTTTTATTCTGTAGTAAATAGAAGTGGCTAGGGCTGGTAGCAATTGATGTGTTTAGGTGTGTAAGAGTGGGCCGAAGCCTTTATTCAAATTCATGCTGAAAAGTGAACCTAGTTTTTGCACCCCCACTGGATTATCAGAGATATCATAAAACACCAATCAAACGGTCACAATTCCAGCCACAGCTTAAATAACTTTTTGAGCATTCAGTCATTAAAATGCAATGAGTAAAACAGGAGTGTCCACAAACCAAAGTAATTTAATTCACATGTTAAAAGTGTCAGATGGGTGCCTACGTAAATTAAATACACTAAACATTTGCAGTATTTTCGAATTTCTTCTTCGTCAGGGATGCAATCATACTCTAATGGGAACTGCAGAGGGGCTTGAGATGAAAAGCAATTGTGCCTTCAGTAAGTTTCTAATAGCTTTTTAACAAAAAAATCTTAATTGTAGAGACTCAAGTTAATGAAATGAAAATTAAAATGATTTTCTTTTCGGTAGGCTGGGACAGAGTAGTGTTGTGTGGAGCAGAAGCCAGAGCTGAAGTCAAAAGACCTCAAAGGGAGAAGCAAAATGGACACCCTCTCTTTCAACCAACACCATCAATGTCCAATGCCTAAGTGGAAAGAACATAATTAGTAGGCAGTAGTAACATAAAGTTTTATATGCTCGGGCAAATAGAATTTGGTTAATAATCAAAACTGAAAAGAATGAAGCTGCATAAATATGAAAAACCTCAAATAACTTCAAATGAATTTCAAATAAAATTTACAGATTAAAAAACCTCAAAAGAATTTCAGATAAAAAGCAAATAAGATAGTGAATAAAATGAATAAAATGAGAACACCTATCAGTAAAAAGTGAAACCAGGAGAAAGGTACAAAGGTACAGTGGAGATAAAAAAGATGGAATCTAGTATTCCAGAATTTAATCAATATCTTTAGTGGAGATAATAGAAAAAAATCGGTCTATATTATATAAATGAAGTATTAAAATGCTGACTCATCTTTGATCGACCCCTATTTCTCGAAGTTGCCTAGCATCGAATGGCCAAATCATCTATTTCTTTCCAAGGGAAAGAAATCAGCTGGCCGTTCTTTTAAATCTGTCCTTTTCCTGACTGTAGTGCAATCTTGGAGTTAGTATGTTTAGTTAGGGGGGGTGTGGGGGGCAAAGCCCCCCCCACTTTAATAGTGTTTGTTGTTATGCGGTGTGTGTGTTTGGGCTACCGATTTCTTTCCCTTGGAAAGTAATCGATGATTTGAGGGTTTGATGTTGTGCAGTTTAGAGAAATAGGAGTCGATCAAAGGTAAGTCGACATTTTAATGCTTTGTTTATATAATATAGACCCAAATAAATAACATCTACTACTCCAAAACTTAAGCAAAGGCAATGGAAACCCTTATAGTCTAAATCTATAAGGTGAGCCGGTACTGCGGAAAGCTAATGCGAAAAATGGCCTTAATCCTTAGTGATATTTATAGTGGTCTAGTGTTTTGAGGTTGAGGATCGGGACAATGGACTCTGTGATATTCAGTTCTGTTTTTTTCCAGGCCATTAAATAAATCTGCCATATTAGTTCCTTTTTCTCCAGTAAATTATTGTGGTTACCATCCAATGTTTTTTTAGGAATATGGTCAAGGATGTGGAATTTGTAGACATTGTGCCCTCCGTTGTGCTTTGCATGCACAGCAAGTGAGTTTGAAAGGTGGATGTATCTTAGGTCATGCAGGCATTTAGCCACTCTTGATTTTAGTTTGCTGACTTTTTTTCTACATAAAAAGCTTTGCATCTGGTACATTGTGCCCTATATACCACACCTTCAGTGTTGCAGTCTCCCCTAACACGCGGGAAATACAATGTGGTTGTTGGGACAGCAAAAGCTGTTTTTTTGGCTCATGTACCCACAGTAAACACAGGGAGGGTTACTGCAGGGGAATGTACCTCCTACTGTAGTGGTCATTGGCTCAGTGTTCAGTCTGTGGGGAAAACATGCCTGATAGTCCTATTGTCTCCGATGATGGACCAATTCTCTAGAATGACTTTGATGGTTTCTTGGTAGTCCGAGTAGTTTAATATCATGTTACAATCCCATTTGTCATTGTTCAGTCCTAGGGAGATCACACGTGGGTCTCTGAATGTGAGAAATGCCCTTAGTTCACCTTTAGACTTTTTTAGGATAATGGGTGTTAAAATATCCTTAAGCAGTATGTTGGAGTATCCCCTACCAAGGAAGTCTTTTTCCAGGTTAGTGATGTTCCTCATGAAATCTTCTAGTTCCTTTGATACTCTTGGTACTCTAAGTCCCTGAGACTTAATAACATTTCTTTTAAGCCTGTGGGTGTGCATAATGTGTGAATGTAGTAAAAGGTTTACTCTTGTAGGCTTATGGTACAGATCGTGCTTTAGTTCAACAGTGCCTGGGGTTTTGCTGACTATCAGATTGAGAAATTCAATCTTCTCCTAGCTTGTAAAATGGAGGAAGTTTCATACCATAAGGGAATTTCTAGGAAACAGCCTTCATTTCGGGAGCCTGATTGTAATATACTCTTGCTCCTGTAGTTATGCTGTACCTAATTTGTACCTTCTTTCAGTGCCACTTTTAGAAACTATCATTAATTCAGGACTGTTTACTATTTATGAACCCCCAAATCCGCTCCTTTTTCAAATATGAATTTACCTATTTAAGTATGAAGGAAGTCATACTGTTTTAAAGTACAGACTTCATGACCGTGAAAATATTATTTAACCTATTTAAGTATGAAGGAAGTCATACTGTTTTAAGTGCAAACTTCATGACTGTGCAAAGACCCTCTTCTAGATGCTTGCTTCAACAGAAGTTACTTGCACTATCTTAGTTTTTAACTATGAATGCTTTTAGGCAGTCAGCAGTTGCATACAATATCTCAGTTTTGTACAATTGTTCTTGAATAATGTCTTGCATTCTATATTACTTGTTTCTCAGAATAAATGTTACATTAATTAAAATAAATGCTCACTGCGATAGAGTTTGCCTGGGATTGTGACATTTGAACCTTGTCACTGCTGGTGAGCCTGAAAGTAATTATATTCCTTCCACTATCAAATGTCAAGAAGAATAACTAAACTAACAACATGCTTCTGTCAGGCATCAAATCTTGGGCCAGATGACAACCCCCCTGGTTAATGAGAACTAGAAGGTGGAAGACATTTGCTCTTGGTACACCAAACTGTGTAATCCACCCCATCATCTGGGACAACATCATCTCTGGAAATGGGGTACACCCATTTCAATACCTCACAATGCCGAGATATTGAAAAGAATGAAGCCTCACTACATGTGAACAGATAATGAGATTCAGTAAAGTTTATGGTAATTACTCTCATTACCTTTTCAAAATCAAGCTTGAGCTTCCCTGAGGACCCAGCAGGGCTGTTGGCCCAACATTTTGGTGCCACAGCTCCATCTGAATGTCAAATCTATTATGGCAGGCAGGAAGCTTGTGTGGCATACCAGGTCTCACATGCGAGTTGAACTGCATGGCTGCAATTCTGTCCAGTGCAACTGCTCCCTCTGTAGGTCTGATAGGTGAATATGGGCATGATGGCCAGCATGCCTACATTCAGACAGTCTGGAGGGGACATTCAGGACTACTAGACCACCAAAGAAATACTTCTATTTTAAATATAAGAATACTGTAAGTCATCCCAGAAAGAAGTTTGGGGGACAGCTCCCACTACACACAACTCCCCCTAACTCCTGAAACCTTCAGTACCAAGTTTTGCATAGAGGTGGAGCTTTCACCTCAGCAAGAAGCCCATTCAGTTCAATGGACTTTGGCAATGATTCTGCCTTGTGCATTGATGAGCCTTGCCAATGCACAGTACAATTTATTTTGGTTATTTTGGCGAGATGAACCCAGTTCCAATTTTGGAATTGTAGGCTATGGCAGTCCCCATTACAATTTGCTGAAGGGGAACTAATGGAACCCTATCTTTTGGACACAGGTATGGAGTAACTAGTTCACTCCCAAGTTGTCTTGGAATCTGGCCTCTTATCACAAAAGCTAATAACTATGTAAGACTTGTGATGCAGATCTGTTGATTTCCAAGGGCAAACTACAGCAATGGAAATTAAGCACCTAGTTTAGAGTCACAGGCTACTGCAATGGTTTTCAATCTGTTTTCAATCTGTTTATAGTGGTGGAACAGTGCAGTAGCCATCAGTACTGCTTGATGTACTCTACCATCTGTGACCACATATTTTTTTTTTTATGTTAGCAATAATCCATGACTGGGTGTAGACAATGCTGGGTTTTCTCCATGACTGCCATGGTTTACCCTCACAATTAAATAAAAAATCCAGCCATCATTACCTACTCCCAGAACTAGGTTATCAATGTTATATAATGTCATTATTAAAAAAAAGAAAATGAATGTCATTTTAAATAAAGGCATTGCATTTTAGAAATGTGTTTCTGCCCCATCTCTTCTCCCCATCTTGTATGGCTGAGGACAGCATACTAATGTACAGCACAAGCACAAGCACATATGTGTGAACAATTGTGCAATACACTAATTTAAGTGTACTTTCTGCAACTTTTAATGCATCAGGAATGTACATGCTAATCTTCCCTGCTGTTTATGGTCAAGACAAAGAGTAAAAAGATCAAAAAGTCTTCGGTGGCTAATACCTGTCAGGTAGACCTGAAATTTACCTTCTACTGGCAGAAATTCTTCTAAATTTTAACTGTAGCATACATTGTGTAGAAGTCTTATTTCAGAAACTATGGGAACATCTAAGGCTCCAGAGAAACCTGGGTAAAAATCACTGGTCTCTTGACATCCTGTGGGTAGTTTAAAATACATTTAATATGTTTTTTTTCCATACTATTTTTTTGCAATTTTTGTCTGTTAGGAGGGTGTAAGCCTGTCTTTAACTCTGTACTTTGATACATTGAATTTCTTCTCTTAGCAGACCACAGAATATTACAACTATAGTTATTTTAAGTAGCTACGGACATAGGGCTGTGTTCTTTTTCTTTCATTTGGTGGTCAGATTTTTCTCTGTGAGTAATACTGGATTTATAATATGCAGAAAGTTCTATTTTCCACCCCTCATACATAACCCACACTTCTTTCATCATTACCCCATGCCAATCTATTCTTCTCTTCCTTACTCTGCTATGATAATTATGTAAGAAAATGTATAGGTTTATCTGCTGGAACTAGGCTATTGGCCCTAGGGCCTATACAAGCCTAGCCATAACAATTCCCTGGATATTTCTTCCCACAATATTTACTTCCCTGTACCCCTGTCTAGCAGGGTGACTGATGTGATCCCTGGGGTGAATTTCCTATCTCCCATCCAATCATCAAGATTCCTTTTGAAGAGGGCCAAGGAGGTGCTCTGCTTGACATGTATGAGCTGTTTATTCCAGAGTATGGGGAGTCTCTGGGTCAGGAACCTATCCCTCCAGCATGTTTTGTTCATTGTGATGACAAGGTTTAGATCCCTGGAGCGTGTGGCTCTGAGGGATTGGGATTTCTTTAAGTGGAGCATGTCCAACAGCTCAGGGTTTGACGTGGCCTTGTATGTTAAGCAGAGATCGCCTCTGAGTAGATGATATGCCACAGAGTATAGATGGAGTTTTTTTTAGACGGTCAGCATAGTGCATCTGCTTTAGGCCTGTGATTCTTTTAGTGAGGTATTTCTGTGACCTTTCCAGCTGTTGCAGATATCTTGTGAGGTACATACCAAATGAGGCGTTGTACTCTATAATGGGTCTAATGAGGGATGAGTACAGTGGGACAAAGAACTCCTTTTTTCTGGATGAAAAGCCCTTAGTGATGAGGTGTGCCACATAGAAGGATTTCCTGACTGTTGTGGTGATGTGGTTATCGAAGGTGAGACCACTGTCCACCTGTGTCCCTAAGTCTCTCATCACACTTTCAGTGTTTAGTGTACTGCCACCTATGTGGTAATTCATGGGTATGTGTTTTTTCCCAAAGGTCATAACTATACATTTCTTGGCATTAAGCTTGTGCCCATGGCTCTGGCACCAAGTGTCTGTTTCTGTAAGGCCCTATTGTAGAATATCCACATCATTTGGGGATTCAGTAATGGCTCCCAGTTTGCAGTCATCTGCAAACTTTGTTAGCCAGAGTCTCTTAGTGTTGGCCTGTACTTCAGAGAAGTAGATGCCAAACAAGAGTGGTCCCAGGATTGAACCCTGAGGTACTCCACTTGTCACTTGTCTGGAGTTGGATTTGGAGTCGGCTACTTTTACAGTCTGGGTTCTGTCAGTAAGCCAGCTGGCAACCCATTGAGTGACATAGGGATTTATGCCCAGCTTAGTAAGTTTATCTATGATTCCAGACAGGGGGATGGTGTTGAAGGCCTTGGTGAGGTCCAGATAGGCTGTGTGGACCACCTTACCCTCGTCCACAGCTCTGGAGACTGCTTCAAAGAAGTCAATCAGTTTCAGAAGACAAGATCAACACTTCACGAACCGAAACTGGGTGGGGTCCAGTGTTTGTAGGTTGCCAATGTCTTTGTTTATAAGTTCCATGATAATGCATTCCATGCCCTTGCAGATCAGGCTCGTCAGACTGATGGGATGGTAGTTCCTGGGATCCAAGGTGGATCCCCCCTTGTGGAGTGGGATAACTGTAGCTGTGCGCCACTCAGTAGGCACGAAGCCTGAGGTGAGGCTATGATTAAACATGACACTTAGGTGAGGTGCCGGTTCATTTTGTAGTTCAAGTAGTACACAGTCTGGGATGTCATCTGGTCCCATGGATGCTGTATTCTTAGCTTTGGAGAGTGCAGTTTCTACGTCTGTGGCCATGATTACCGGAATTTGGCAATCTTTTGGTATTGTGATGGGCCCTTTAGGGGGTGAGAGGGGGGGTGAAGCTGTCTCTAAATTGATCTGTCATGATATTGGCAATATCCTTGGGATCAGTATATTTAATGCCATTCTGTTGTAGCTCAGAGCAGATCTGAGCATTGCCATTTAGATTCTTGACATAACTATAGAATGCCTTGTGGTTGTCTTTGGAATCTTTGGCAATTTTATTTTTGTAACTAGCTTTGGAGGATCTTATGAGGGATCTCAGCTTCTTACTGAGACTGGTAAGGGAGTTTTTTGCATCCTGGGATTTTCCTTTTTTCTGCAACAGTTTCTTCATTCTGTTGTATAGTTTGTTTATGGCAGGGGACCACCAGATTGGCTTCCTTTTTTTTGGAGGAGAGCGTCTTGGTTCTATTTGGGGTGGCACGATTCATGCAAGAGTGGATGTGCACGTACAGTGCCTTAAGGTAGGATTCAGCAGTCAAACTTTCAGCTCCCGTCTGCATGGGTGTCATGAAGTTTGTCACTTCTGACTTGAGTAGCATGAAGTTGGCTTTGGAGAAGTTTTTTACGGAGGTTTCCTTACTGGGGGGTGGGGTTGGGATGTGGATGTCAAGGGTGATTAGCTTATGGTCAGACCTGACCAATGAGGGGGTGACCACTGGTATGGAACATCTATCTTCCATGTTGGTAATGACCAGGTCTAGGAAATTGAAGCCCCTGGTGGGACAATGGATTAGTTGATCCAGGGTGTTGGAATTTATGAATTCCAAGAACTGTTGGGAAAAAGTGTTGGTACCCGAGTAGTTTTCCCAGTTAATGGCAGGGTAGTTGAAATCACCCAGTGTTAGGGTGTTTGGTTGTATCTTAATATTTTCCAGTATGTTTAGAAAGGTGTAGTGAGAATCTTGGGGCATGGTGGGGGATCTGTAGCAAGCTACAGTTTGAATTGCAGTCTTACCTAGTGTTAGTTGCACCTGGAGAATTTCAGATGCATTGTGTTGGGCAACTTGCCTGGAGGTGTGAATATCCTTGGTGAATATGGACACTCTCCACCTTCAGTGTTTCGGTCTTGTTTTGTGGGCAGAAAGGTTTGGTAAGAGTTGTAGCCTGGTATTGCAGGGGTGCTCTCTGGAGCCTTGAACCAGGTCTCAGTTACTGTACAGATATTGATGTTCTCCATTTATAGGAGTGCCTCGAGAGAATGCATTTTGAGGTTTAGACTTCTAGCATTGAGTAGCATTATCTTCAGATTTTGCATGCTTGTATCTGTTATGGTGGCTCACAACTCAGACAGCCAAAGCCAACAAAAAACTTCTCCAACAGCAGGACAAATTTTTCCTAGTGGTGACATGATCAGTGTGTTCACTGGACACAAATCTACTCTATACCTAATCTATGCCTGACAAAATATAATGCCAAACATACAGTGATGACACCCTGGTGCCTAACTGCAAACAGATTCTTCACAGTTGAGTTAAGCTCTTCCTTCTGTCAGTGCACACCTCTTCATTGTGAGTGCTGCAAGGTTCTAGCCTTTATCCTCTTCCCTTCTCTATTTTCATTAGCAAACTTTCTCACGACCTTCCTACTCTACAATTCATTCTCTATGCTGATGACATGGTGCTCTGTAGGTCCAGCCACAACCCTCTGCAGTCGAGACACAACTACAAAAAGACCTTAACACCCTCACTTTTTGGTTAATAAACCTCAAACCAACACTTATGCTATTTGTCACCACCCAAAAATGTAAAACAACCCCACCAATGTCACCACTCTTTGTGGCACACCTATAGAAACAATTGACTGCTATAAATACCTTTGTTTGTGACTAGACCAATCACTAACATTTCATACCCATATAGAAAAATTAAGGGCATAAGTTAGCTCAGTTCTCTTCTGGGCCAGGAAAATCTCACCCTACCTATCCAAACCAGCCATGATAGCTATAGTCAAAGAAGTCCTTATGGCCCATCTTGAATACAAACTACCCATAATAGTCACAGCCTATAAGAAAAACTCCTCCACACTACAGACTATCAAAAGCAAAATATATCACTTCATCATCACCTCAACCTCTAATGAGCACCACTCAATCACTCAAAAAAGCCAAATGTTTTCCAGTGCAGCACAGAGTAGATATGCCACCAGGGTCTCTCATCTTCAAACTTCACCAATCTAACTCATTCCCCCCACTAGCTGACAAACGTTATACTAAACACATATCTAGAACCTTAGACATTTCTCCTAAACAGAGCACTCTTTCTTCATCCTTGCTCCTACAATATGGAAATCCGTTCCCAACCACCTAAAGAAGCTACAATCATCCTGCCCCACCTTCAGAACTGAACTAATTCCTCCACACCAAATCAAACTGTACAAGCCACATAGCAGACCACATCGCACAAGGGTCTCACAACCTATAGACTTAGTCTCTATCAACTACTAACACCTCTTATCTCCACCACCACCTCCTGCCCTGGCTTTTGTTGCTCCACAGCATATCCACCATGATGTAAACCTGAAATATAATGAAGTGAATTGTAAAATTTGCATTTCTGTCATAATTGCTGCTACTTCTGTTAATTGCTACTGTACAGTTTTTGTTGTATATTGTTACTTTCTGTTCTGTGTTTGATAAGTAAAGCTTACTGCCTCTCTGTTCTCTCTTTATTGTGTTTACTCTTTGCAAATTATTTCAAATGGGCAGTACCTGCAACTGGTCAGTTGTTATCAGTGTACCATCCAGGCAAACAAATGTAAAATAGAAACAAAAATAAAATAAAATGCAGTCTTTATTTGTGTTAATTGGGTTTCATTGTATAATTATAGCTTTGTAAAGTTTACTATAATCAGTAAACATACCCTAAGAAAACAGGATTTAAGTGCATTTATGTTATTAAAAACAAGCACAGTGTGATAACATTGTGATTGCATTTTTATTAAATTGAGTTAAAGCACATTGTTTAAATTGCTTTGAATTTATCAGATGAATGAATCAAAATTACAGAATCACGATGCCTGATACATTAATCTTGTGAGTGACAGATTCTTTACAACTACTGAATTCAAAGATAAACCAGTGCCAGGCAGACCTGTATTTCTTCTACTACTGAATGAGGTTGTTCCAGTTTATTAATTTAACAGACATTTTGTAGGAGACCCCTGTCAGACACTAAATGAACTCTAGAATTCCACGCAACCCTGGTTGAAAATCAATAACCCGCTGGAATCAAACCTAGATATATCATATGGAGTTGGTATACCATTTGCTGCTTCACTGTCAAGCAGTATTGTCAGCAATTTATTTTATCTCATCCATACAGAGCAGAATCCTATCCCTTGGGTATTATAAACTTGTTTAAATCTGACAAAATACCTACACATCTTTCCTCACAAATCCATATCAAGTCTATTCTGATTTGTTTTCCCTCCCTTTCTTTCCCTCAGTACATTTATTTATTTATTACATTTGTTTACCGGGAAATTCCAACTGGACACAGGACCTTTTTCAGCGGAGGCCCGGGGAGAAAAGCTCTACAGAATAACATGGTAGATGGTAAACAATAACAATCAAGCTATGAATACAGTAGAGGTGATCATTACATGGAGGAATACAGGAGCAAATTAGGTACAATTGAGTAGTAAGCTCTAATTAACATTGAGAAATAAGAAGTAAAACACAGTGCTACAAATTTTCTAAAACAGTAACTAGATAAGAATAATAATAGACTAAATGATTAACTAAATCCTGGAAGGATTAACTAGCAGTGAGTAATCTTCAGTTCAGTTTTATAATGATAGACGGAATACTCTATCTAAATCTGGGAAAGGAGAGAAGGGTTGAAGGGGGGGTTATTAGTCGGGGTTTGGACAAGAACAAAGCCATTGAGAATTTAGGTGTGATTTAAGTGCAGTCTTGAAAAGACTGCAGGAAGTAAGGGTAGTTATGGTAGTGGGAAGGTTGTTCCAGAGCTTGGATATAGCACAGGAAAATAGTGCTTCACCTGCTGAGTTTTTGGCTTTGGTGACCTGGAGTAGATTTTTGTTGCAGGAGCATAGTGGTCTGGAAGAGTGGTAGGGTTGGAGAATTGTATGGAGCGATGGGATTTGGAGAGGGTGGTTTACTAGTTTATGAGCAAAGGTGAGTTGAGTTTGGTGTAGGAGATGAGGGAGTTCAAGCTAGTCTAGGTCTCTAAGGGAGACACAGCGGTGGCTGCGGTAAGAGGCACCAGTGGCAAATTTTGCGATTTTATTGTAGCAGACTTCGAGTTGGTGTAGGTCTGACTGTCTAAGATTTGTAAGTATTGGTGATATGTAGAGTAGGGTATTACTTGCTTGATATTTTGGTACTTTGTTTTGCCACTTTAGTTTTAGGTGCTTACTTGCGTGTAAGAGACTGAGTTGCCTCTTGTAACAGGTGACCCAGAGTCAAGATTCTTGTGCTGAAATTCCACATCATGGTGACAGGCATCTTCCATATGCTACAAAGCTGCCCTTGGTGCTCTTGGAAAAGGTAACATAAGAGAAAGAGGGTTATTTCTTATTAGGGCAACATCATGTGTCAGTACATTCATTTTGATGTACTCCAGTGCACATCACCTCCTCTTGGTCAGTTTGATACTGGTGGCTATTTTCTGGTGGGTGACACTCTGACATAATCTATTGTTGAATCATTCCCCAAGTCCTGAAGACAGAGCCTTGTGATTATCAGGACAATGCAGTGTCTGGGTGGCACAGGCAGACAGGGCAACATAGTTCAATTGAAAGTGTGTCTCCTGCTTAATCTTTGCCTTTATTATAATGTCTCTAAGCAAAATGGGCATACAGAATAGGGTACAAGCATGAGATCATTGGCACCTTCCCAACATCGGTATTACTAACGTGCACTTGAATTCTTTTGCAAACATCTCTCCCCAGGTTACCATGGGGATAGTGTGGCAATGAGAGAATTCCCTACCCCCTCTGAGAAAGATGAGTTAGTTAGCTATCAGTCATTTTCAGTTCAGTCCATGACTATCTCTCCCATCTGAATTTGAATTGCCCAGATTTTTAATTAGCTGTCCCTTTAATGTCAGGCCCAAGCTGGCTCAAACTGTTTTAGCATATCACATGGAAATGTTGAATTCTCAGAAAAGGGACACAGGAATGTTGCAAAACAAGTGAGTGTCTCATTAATTCTGCAAATAACCCAGCACGCCAAAGGTTATGCATACTTATAAGATCAGAAAATTTCCTCCAGCTTCTTTTAATTGGGTTGAGGTAAAACAAGCAAAGTAGACAAATCCTTATTTAGAAATTAGACTGTTGGTAGCAGACATTCTTTTTCAACTTTTATGTTGGCATTTAGTAAAACAGAAAGTATCATACAAGAGAGATTGTTATTTCTTGCTCCTAACATGAGAAAGATTCCAAGGTGACAAAACACACAGATATGTTGAGGAAAAAACTATTTAATCAAAACATGTGCTTTAACTTTCAAAAGTATACTTTGGACGTGAAAGTGCTTTTTTTGTTTAAATAAAGTTTTCTCCTCAGTGTGTATTCCTATCTGCATTTTTTTTGTCTTGGAATTTTATGTTTTGGTACCGCACTTCAACTCCTGTCTCTGGTTTTGGTGTTTGAATATGAGAATGATTCTTAACTACCTGTTATATCACTATATAATTTACAGTAAGAGTATGCCTAGTGCCTTAGTTTAAAGCCATTTGAACTCAGAATTTAAGGTCCATAAATTCTTGTGCATTTATGTTCACTGCAGCTTATACTTTAAGAGCTTTGGAATGCTGCAAATAATTTCTGAATTTCTGTATGGAGACCAAAGCCAAGAATAACTTCAGAAACGTCTGTCTAGGGCATCATCTGAATTACATCATTGAAACATTACCACCAGAAAGCATGCTTAAATTCCTGAGTGGGTACTGTGCAAAGCTTTGCTTTTAGTTTGCACACTTAAATTTAGTGGTGCCATTAATGTATATTAAGGTATATTAAGGGATTTGGCTTCAGAAAGTACACTGGTAGGCACTGGAGAGCTATAATATACAGCTTTTTATGCAAGTATCACAGCAATTTTATTCACATTCTGTTTATTTTGATTCAGTGACTTCATTCCTTTTAAAATGCTAACCATTAGGAGCAATTCTATTGTACTAAGTTCAGGACAAGTAGTGACTGTTCTCATAACTTATATCATATAAAACTATTAATAATCAACATACCTGATTAACTCAATGTTACTGATACAAACTTTAATATAAAAATGGCTGTTCTCATAATTTGAATCCAGTGAAACTCAATGGAAGGTATTTTTAGAAATAACTGATTAGCCTGATTTAAAAGAATACAAATTTGTGTTTTTTAGGCAACATGAAGGGCTGGTAATTGGAGATATATGAATTCAATGTGTCTTGACTTTTAGAAAGTCTTTTTCAAAAAAGTTTAGATGGTATACAAAAATAATACCAATGAAAAGGTGGAGCTCAAACCAAAGCACAGCAGCCAATATCCAATGTCCTGAACGTAAATGGTTTATTATTAATAACACAGTACGTTTTTGTTACCTTATCTAAAGTAACTTCTTCAGAGGAAAAACAACAGGAATACAAAAGAGCACCAAATTTAAACTGGAATTGACGTAATCACGTCAAAAAGCTCATCATTAAAAATTTGAATTCTCCGAGCTATCGGTGAATACACGTCAAAACAAAAACTCAATGATTAATACAGAATAAGTACACTGCATAAATACATTTTTGTCAATTAAAAACAAACTTCTAGCATTAACTAATGTTTTCATCATAAATTATGTAGTTATAGAATTGAAAGTGTATAAATAAATAGATAAGTAAAATCATGTTTTCATACACCTACTACCATAAAGTGAGTGAGTGCAAACAATGTAAGATTTCAAATGTAACGAGGGGTATGTTTATGAGTCAATATATTAGTGCAGAGACTACATGCTACCCTCTTATATATTAACTAGCATATTTAAAAAAACTTAACTGTTAATAAATTGGTACAAAAACAGTCAACAAGTTAAGATCGCTATAAAATACTAATACTCAATAGCTCTGTCTAAATAAAACCAATATTGATCTATCTCAGAAGACTTCTGAGTTTTAAAAGACAGGCTATGTTGCAATTTTCGTTAAGACCAGGGAAAGTAAAAACATCTAAAGTTAGTTGCCACTGAAGCTCACAAACTTCTAACATAAGGGATTTATTATATAATATTTATTAATTAATATTCAGCAATGTGCATGCTGATTGGCCACATTAATCATAGTGCCCATTCTTAATCTAGCATTACCCACAACAATTGGTGTGGCTGCTACACTCATTCTCTCCATAATATTAAGGCATATTGGTCATGTTCTGTAGCAAGTGCAAGTAACAAACCATTGAAGTTGGCTATAGCCTCCTTTCCTTATGCAGTACCAAATTATACAGTTTTTGATGCTAAAAGTGGGTTATTTTTGCACTTTATTTTGTTAATAAGTATGCCCCCTTGACATTTTTCTTGGAGCTGAAAACATCTGCCATAATGTCTTGACCTACTAAACTCACAATGCCTCCCTATTTAAGTTAATTTATAGGCTAGGGTACTTCCATGCTAAATGTATCAGAAGGCCCTTCCTAACTTCCTGTCAGGACATGTTAACTACGTCTTTAAGGTAGAACACCTCGTATTGACAATTAACATAAGTGAGGATGTAGTTGTGAATCCAATATGTAAATAAGAAGCTGCCCTTCTAAAGAAATAAGTGGGTTTTATTATCTAGAATGCCTTGCAGATGATAATGACTGACCTATATCTACCATGACACCATTTTGTAGGTATGGAGAAAAAATGATTTAACAGTGAAACTACAAAATTGAACAATACAATGTTTTCATTTTTTTTTTTTTTTTGCAAAATCACTTGCAACTTTGATAAGAGGTGTATAACTGGTAATGAAATTAATGAAATTAATTGCAAAAAGAATGCTTCAAAATGGGAGCCATACACAGAAAGCCTAAAGTAAAACACAGCATTTGAAAGTTAGTAATCTGTTCTTATATACACTGATGTTAGTAGCCTAAACCACACTGATGTATGTTCAGTATAAACAGTACTTATTTATTTTTTTTATTTATATAGTCATTATGAGGTTCATAGATTAGTACTAGTCTAATTGCCCTTGTGAGCCATTTTAAGCCTAGCCAGTTATCCTTTGTGAGACTCAAACCCTGCACCTTGTATTTGTAAGGCAAACACCTTTACCATTAGGCCACCGTCCCCTTTAATGTCATATTTATTTCATATGGCACACCTATCTTAATCATGATTCATACAGTCATGTGGGGTTTGAATGGAGAGATGATAAAATGAGCAAGAAAAGGAGAGAGTATTCCTGGAACTAAATTCATCCTCAAGTCTTGGTGAATACCTGTATGCAGTGAACCTATTCATAAAATCTCACCAAAATGACACTGATATATATATATATATATATATATATATATATATATATATATATATATATATATATATATATATATAAGTAAAACTAATAGTCTATTCTTGCACGGACTGTTTTGTGTAGGAATACAACAGCAGCACGCCCTACATATTAATGAGGCTGTGCTGCTGTATTCCTACACCTACACAATCTGTGTATGAGTGCAGAGGGCATGTATAAGTCCTGCACGGACACTTAAACATACCCCCTGCACTCAGAAAGTGTCAGACGGCACTTTCAAACAAGGAAGTAGCATAATATTAGAGCTTGGCTCTAATATTATGCATTATGTCAGTGTCCGTGGATACTAAAATGTAAAACTGACAATGCCAGTATCCATGGACACTGAAATAAGAAAAAAAAAAGTAAGCACACAGTCCCTATGAAGTAGCCCGCACAGTACATGACTGTCCCCGGAATGGCCAGATCCCTGCCCTACATGCCTGTAACCTGCTGATAAATCTATGTAATTATTTAAAATTTCCTTTTTATTTTTTTTTACAATAAAAAAGAAAGTTTAAGCAAAGTGCAGCTGGTTTGTACACCACAGTGCTTTGTTCAGCCAAACTTAAATGCTGTTGGAGAGTCAAATAGAATTGTGAAGGCAAAATCATTGTTGTTGATGTCGCAATGTAGTTAGAGCTCTGATTTGGTGTGTAAGACATGCATGGTTCAAATCCCAGCTGTAGAAAATGCATTTTATGTGTGGAAGCAGTTGCAAATTAATTTTTATGAATTGGAATGATATGCCTCACATATGGTAGTGTAGGGATGGAAAAATGCCATATAGAAATGGAAAACATTTTTCTATTTTTTTTTAAATAATTGTTTGCGGCCAGCTAAGCCTGCCACAGCTCTGCTGAAACTAGCTAAGGATTGCTTAAGCATGAAAATGTAAACAATCCTTAGCAACTGTAAGTGGTTTAAGCCTTGCTAAGTGGGTTTGTGCGTAGCTAAGCATAGCCTAGCATATTTGGGAATTGGCCAAGCACAGAAAAGTGCAGGAAAATGACCTTATTTAAACCTCACAGATGGGAATACAGCCATATCTCTTTGAGTCTGATCAGGGCAGCAACAATGTCAGACAGAGGAGAGGGTGTTCGCTTTCGGGCGCAACGCTGGGGCATCCAGGATTCCAGGGTCAGGGTTGGACTCCTTATCAAAGACCACGAAGCTAGACTGCTGCAGGGCCAGTACCAGGTTCCCAGTACAAAGAGGAAGCCTGGGACTGTCTGGCATATGATCTCACCAGTGCCACTGGAATTCACCAAACTGGTGAGCAGGTGCATCATCACTATGATGGCCTAAAGCGTAGGAGGGGTGAGCTCTTTCTCCAGTGGATCCAAGAGGCACAAGCGCAGGAAGTCCCAGAAGTTTGTATGCATCCAGTCTGTGTATTTGTAAATAATTATTTAAAAATTGTATATGTTACTGTACAGGTGTGCTTAATGTGTGTTCTTTCCCCATACAGCTGCCACTGAGAGGGCTGCGGACAGTGATGCCTATGAACAGCTCTTGGTCTGACTGCACGAGAGTTTGGTGAGTACAGAAATATTCGTAATATCTGCTGTAATAAATCAGAAATAGTAAAGGTAGTACTGTCTGTATATATAATTGTGCTCTAACTCTACTGAATAAATGCATATGTCAGGCTGCCATTGTTAGAACTCAGTAGTGCCAGCTGCTGTGTAATACAGAGTTTTTTTAGCAAACAAGGTACAGTTGAGGAGAGGAAGAGTAGGATATGTATTAGGCTGTCTGAAAGAACCTGCTAAGAAACTGCTGTGTCAGGGCTACTGTAACAGTTACAAATGAGAAGCAGTCCTCCTGTGCAGATCATGCAGTAATGCTAATTGTGGATTTCTGAGTTATAGAAAGTGTTATGTCAAAAATAATAAAGCTGACTACCACAAACTGTTGTCTTTCATTTGTCTTGTATGTAAAAAGTACAATTGTGTAGGTGCATCAGCATGCAGTAACTGAGGTGAAATGATTTAGCACTGTCTGTCTGCATAGTTCAGAATGTGGATCTGAAATAACTGACAAAATGCAAAAGTAAATATTTTCTTCAGTAATGTGTTGTACTGTGTTCCTGCCAGCATTGCCTTGTGTTAACCTTTGCATTTCAGCTGTATGTAGTCCTGAATGTACAGGAAAGTGTGAGACACTAACAGGTGCAGACTGCAAAAGTAGAGTGTGTTGACTTGATTCTAAATTGAAGTATGTTTCATTAAAATGTCCAAATGTCTAGTTTTAATAATCTGCTCATATTGTGTAAACAGTAACATCAACAATTGTTTATTCTTATTTTTGTTGTAGTTATTATGAAAAACAAATAAAAAGACATTTGATAAAAAAGTAGAGTGTGTAGAAAACTATGTACTAGACAGAAATAACTCAAACAGCATATACCACTTCCCAAGGAGCTCAGTCTGATAAAGACTAGGTCTGTAGTTCCCTTTTGCTCACACACACCATGGTTCGAATCCAGGGACTGCTACTAACATGTCTTTCTAGTTCTACAGCTGTAAACTTGAATATTGGTCGAAACACTAATCTATTGTGAACAGATATTTTCCCTGCAGGTAAAGAAATATTTGCAGAAGCAGTATGATGGGTATATGTATGAAATGTGTACAAATGTTCTGTTGAGCAGCCCCAGTCCTACAAATAGAAGCAGGCTAGCTATCTACACTATGCAGTCTGGCCAATACAAGCCTCTCAAATGTCCCACTGTCATGGATGGTTTCCACTGTTGCTAAGAAACCTGCACCCAGATAACATCACAGTACAAGTATGCCAAAAGCACACTTACAGAACAGCAGGACAGGGAACACATTGTTACTTGTACCAGTACGTATGACAGGTATGAGTCCCCTATACTTATGTATGTAGAGTTGTCATACCTTGCCCCATAGTACTCTACATGCACATATGTACAGGTGTGTATGTGCTGTAGTAGCTCCATGGCCCAGGTAGAGGTTAAGGGAGGGCAGAACTGTAGAGTATTGAACAGTAGTGTATTGAGAAGTATCACTGAATGCAGTTGTTAATGGAATTATTTCCTCTTCCCCCACCACTCATCTGCTCCAATAATTGCACAAAATGTAATATGGGTATGTTGTTACCAAAACTTGCTGTTGGGATCTTTGTTCCATTTTGGTTATTATATTTGAAACTGTGTGCATACTAACATACCTTGTTGAATAACCATTGTTGTTAGCCTGTTGTCATAAATATAACTGGCATGCTGTTCCAATCCTGACTGCCATTCCATTTCTGCATGTGTTCTGTTTGCCATGCCACTGTTAAAATTCCATTGTTCTGGGTCAAATGGAACACCCATGCATGCTGTTTCGACTAATGTTGAAAAATGTTTTGTTCATGACTAACCAATACACCTTGTTAATTCTCACTCCATAGCATGTTCAGGAAGGCTGATCCCAGCGGATCTGCCTCTCCCACCCCACCTGGCTGAGGCACCAGGTCCCAGCATGTCTGGGACCCAACCCGGATCAACCTCATCTGCTGGTCCTGCACCACCCTCAGGTGGAACCGCTGCAGGGGACGGGGCTCATCCTTCCCCTGCAAGCAGGCTTGGTGAGGATCTTGTCACCCGGCGATATGTCTGTGGCATGGTTCGCAGTGTCCTCCAGTCGGAGCTGGATGAACGACTGCGCCAGGTGGAGGGCAGACTGGTGCAGCTTGAGGGGCAGCCGGCCCCTCCAGCTCAGCGCCCAGCATAGCCACCTTCGGGGCCATGAAGGAGTAGTGGTGACTGCTATTGGGTGGGGACATCAGTCCCACTACTACCATCTAGGGGGGTCATGGGCATCTGATTTTCAACCACCCTTCCCATACAAGGTGTCACCCCCCATGTGTCACACACCGCACCTGTCTGCTGTCTTGTGTGTCTTGTCTATCTGCAAATGCAATCTCTCCTACCAAACGTCCCTACCCACACTTACCTAATCCTTCCCCAACATCCCACTCTCACCTTTAAAAAAAAAGGGCATCTGTCCCAAAAAAAAAATTATGTCCCCTACAGAGCTCTGCATTTCACTCGGAGACATGGTCCCCTTACTCAATCTACCCCACTAATTATCATTACTGTATGCCACCCACACCCCTTCCTGTGGGGTGTGAGGCTCTAAATTCCAAATTGCCCACATTCATATCAACTGTTGCTGTTGAAGAAATGCAGAGCTATGGTCCTTTCCTACACCCATCCTGCACATCCTTAGCTGCCTCTCATTTTGTTTTTCCCCCTGCTTGCCCACATTTCACCACTTTACTTTTTCACTGTTTTTCTTTTCTTTATTTAAAATTATTGCAGGTTTAAGCAGACGTAAGCGAAGCTAAGGTGACATAAACAGATGTAAGCATCACTTAGCTTTGCTTAGCTCCATGTAAATTCATGCAAACCCACTTACAACTGCTTAAAAGTGCCTTAATCACACTGTATCCAACAGCCCTTGTTCTGCCCAGCAACAAAATAATCAGCATTTGCAAGTCTTGAACCAAGGACCCTACACACCATAACTACAGCAATCTGCCACTAAGCCGTAGACATGTGTAATGCTTTTCAGACATACAAAGTAAACCAAAAAAGTCCAGCACAAATAGAGAAGGTTAAGAATAAATTTTTATTACATAAAAAGTGGCTAACCCAAATCCAAAAAAACGGTTTGGGCTTCAAATAGCCTTCCTCAGTGTTAATCCATACAAAAACACACAATGTTAAAATAATGCATCCTAAATTGCCCATGTCTTCCTATTGGTGCATGCCAAATTAACTATGCTCATTCAGGCCAGGTTTAACGAAAGCTCCCAACCTTACTATCCAGCCTGATTCTTTTTCATTGAGTTTGGTATGCCACTCTGTCTTGCACATTCTATTCCTCTGAATTTTATCTATGATGGTGAATTGAAATTTGGCAGTATGGTGGGTTAAGATGTGTTTATAAATAGCAGTATTTATTTATTTATTTATTTATTTATTTATTTATATTTGTTGACTGGGAGTGTCCGACTGGACGTAGGTCCATTTTCAGTGGAGGCCCGGGGAGAAAAGCTCCACATTTAAAATAAACAGACAGTAGTTACATTGGATTACATAGTGATTAACAATTTACATAGCAATTACTTACAACATATTTACAGATGAAGAACATAGTACATCACTAGACAACTAGAATCTGTATCTGTGAAGTACATAACAGAAACTAACAAATGTTACAAGAAGAAGTTCCTGCTGTATAATAAGTACTGGCTTATGAGCATCTGAGCTTGTTATAATCAAGGTAGTTAGTGAAGTGGAAAGAAAGGTAGTGGTTGGATGGGGTGGGTGATATTAGAGTGGGAGTTGCAAGGGCATAGCCATCATGTTTTTAGGTGCACTTTTAGTAAAGTTTTGAAGTGGGCACATGATGGTATGGAGGTAATTGTGGGTGGGAGGGAGTTCCATAATTTGGCTATGGTGCAAGAGAATAGTGCTTCACCAGCAGAGTTATTGTTTTTAGTGATCTGCAAGTGATTTTTGTTGCTGGATCTTAGTGATCTGGTGGTGCGATAGGGTTGGAGTAGATTATGGAGGGATGGGACATTTAGTGGATGGTTTACTAGTTTGTGGGTGAGTGAGAGTTGATACCATTGAAGAGGTGAGGGAGTTCAAGCCAGCCCAGTTCAGCAAGTGAGAGACAGTGGTGACTATGGTAGGATGCCCCTGTGGCAAATTTGGCAATTTTGTTGTAGCAGGTCTCTAGCTTGTTTAGATCGCATTGCCTTAGGTTGGTATATAGTGGAGAGGCATAAAGTAGGGTGTAGATAAGGAGGGAATTTGCTATTGAAATCTTTGCTGCTTTGGTGGGAAGTTGCTTATTTCTCTATAGCGCTCCTAGTTTTTTGTGGACTTTTTTTATGGTCATGGATATGTGAATGTCAAATTTTAGTTTATTGTCTATTTCCACTCCTAGCAATTTGATGTGTTCAGTTGGGTATATAGTGGTGTTGTCTTTTGCTGTGATGTTAAAGTGAGAGTTGTTTTGAGTATGTTTGGTGGGTTGGAAGATGAGTAGTTTAGTTTTGTTTGGGTTGAGTATTAACTGGGCATCGGATAACCAAGTTTCAACAGAGGAAAAGGCTTCCTGTGTGACTTTTTGCAGTTTGGGTAAGGACTGGGCTGAGCAGATGATGGTTGAGTCATCTACGTATTGTATGAGTGTGCCATGTTTGGTGGCAGAAACTAGATTATTGGTGAAAACAGAGAAGAGTAGGGGTCCAAGGATGGATCCTTGGGGAACCCCCTATGGAGACAGGTAGCTGGGGAGATATGCCATTCTGCCATACAACGGATTGTTGGCGGTCAGACAGGTAACTCTGAAACCAGTTGGTGACTGATTGTGAGAAGGATAGGTTATTGAGGACAGAGATAAGTTGTTTGTGTGGGATCATGTCAAATGCATTAGATAGGTCTAGGAAAGTAGCAGAGGAGAGATAGCCATTGTTTTTATGCTGAAGGATAGTGTTAGTAAAGGAGAGTAAGGCAGTGGTGGTGCTATGGTTTGGTCGGAAACCATGCTGAGTATTGGAAAGGAGGTTGTTAGTAAGGAGGTAGTCTGAGACCTGAGAGTGTATGCATCTCTCTAGTATTTTGGAGAGTGGAAAGAGAATAGCTATGGGGCGGTAATTGGTTAGTTCTGTGGAGGATCCGCCTTTGTGGAGGGGAATTATATGTGATACTTTCCACAGTGTTGGAACGTAACTTTCTAACAGAGATCGGTTAATCAAGATGGATACTGGGTAGGCCAGAGTATCAGCTGCGATTTGTATGTATTCACTTGGGAGGTTGTCTGCTGCTAATCTGGTGGGCTTAAGTTTAGTTAAGAGTTTTTTATGTTGGAGGTAGGTACAGGAGAAAAAGAGAAGGCAGTGGGGAGATTACTAGTTGAAGGTGTGGGTTGGAGTCTTTTATTCCTCATGTCACTTAAATGCTCACTGATCCTAAATCTTAATGGACGTGAAGTTTTTCCGACATCAAAGGTGGAACAAAAGCATCTAGCTAGATAAATATCCCAATCACTACTGCAATTGCCCATAATATTAATTGTGTATATTTTGGAGGTATTGCTGCTGATAAATTCCTTAGTTTTACACATGTGTGCACATGCATTACAATGTCCGCAAGGAATGCTGCCTGTCAACCTATCTCCAAATAAGGTAGTTTGATGAAGATTGGTGGTACAGCCCTTCTTATAATGAGTGAGATATGAATTGATTGTCCTTCCCCTACGATATGAATATAGACAATGAGGGGGGAGAATATTGTCCAGTCGCTCATTGGCCAACAAAATGTTCCAATGGTTATTTATAATATCTCGAAATTCGTTTGTGTTACGACCATAGGTGGTAACCAAGCGGATATCCTCTGATGTATTTTTGTCCTGTTTCTCAAGTTTTGGTTGATATTGTAACAGGTTCTCATGGTCAGATCTAGCAGCATGCATACTGGCACCATGTATGGTTCCCACCTGGTATCCCCTCCTGAGGAATCTGTTGAATAAATCATTTCTCCCAAAATTGTAAGCTTGATTAGTGGAGCAGATACATTTGATACACAAAAATTGAGATTTTGGTATATTGCGAATAATATGGGGTGGATGATGACTGGTAGTGTGAAGCAACGTGTTGAATTGAGGAAATTTTCTAAAAGTTTCCATCTGTAGTGTGTTATCCAAATCCCTACTTATCAACACATCCAAAAATGTGATCTTGTTCATATCCCAGTTCAAAGTGAAATGGATGCCCCATTTATTTTCGTTTAGGTAGTCAACAAACTCCGGTACATAGGAGGCATCCCTTTTCCACACCATCCAGCAATCATCTAAAAAGCAACACCAGATGTCCATATTATGCAAAAATAAATTGTGAGACGTATCATAAATTAGCTGCTCCTCTATGTAACCCTTGAACAGGTCTGCATAAATGGGGGCAAAGGATGCTCCCATTGCAGTGCCTCTGACTTGCCAATAGCATTCATTCTGAAAATAGAAAATATTTTTAGTTAAAATGTGTTCTGTAAGACAAGTTAGCAGGATGATAAAACCTGGTGGATAGAGGTTCGCTTTATCTAACCAATATTGTATAGCTTCTAAACCTGCCCAGTGGGGTATGTTCATTTAAAGGGCTGTCACATCCAGGGTGCAAAGTAGCCAACTTGATTCAAGTTGAGTGTCCCCAATGATTTGCAGGAATTGGGTTGTATCCTTGAGTCTGGACCTGACCAGTAGTAATAATGGTTGTAAATATTTTGTGAGGAATGCTGACAAGGGTTCCGTTAAAGATCCCTTACCCGAAATAATCGGTCTATCTGGTGGTTCCTTAGGATCTTTATGTATTTTAGGTAATAAGTATAAGTATTGAGGTGTGGGGTCAGGAACTGTAAGATGATGTTTAGTTTCCTGTGTAATAATGCCTTCTTCATGTGCCAGTTGTAAAAACTGGTCTATCTCTTTCTTAAACTTGAAAGTCGGGTCCAGATGCATATGCATGTAGAAAAGGCCATTAGATAATTGTTTCTCGGCCTCCCTATGGTATTGCTCCCATCCATCACAACGACAGCCACTTCCTTGTCAGCCGATAAAATAACTAAGTTGTGATTATTGCCAAGTTTAGTTAAAGCTACATGTTCGTCTTTGGTTAGATTCTGTTTAATATTGGAAAAAGTCCAACCATGAAAATGTAAATCTTTGAGAGCACATTCCCTAAACACCGAGACATGCCTGTCCATGGGTCGCATAAATTGTGACTTGCGAAAAGTAGATCTCTGCAATTTCAGGTTCAAAATTCTGCAAAAATAATTTACTTCATTTACCAAAACATGATCATTAACAAAGAAAGCAGGAACAAAGTTTAGTCCCTTATTCAGCAACTTTATTTCATTGTCTGTGAGATTGTATAACGAAATGTTATGTATGTTATTACTTATGATAACATCTGGTTCAAAAGTTGCTCTATGTTGTGTATTGGCCCTGTGCTTCCTACCCCCCCCCCGTGTCTTTTGACCCTAAAGGGTCATTCATTGGTTTCCTCTAGGCTACTGGGGACTCTTGAATGGGGATAGAATCTATGTCAGTGGCAGATGATGATTCATCACCAGAAATTGTCTCTGAAAACTCAGTTCTATTCCTAAGAATAGACCTGGGTCTTTTCCTTTTCTTAATATGTCTTTGTATGGTGTCTTGAAAACGAACATTTCTTTGTGTATTAAATGGTTTCCCTTTTTGATAGTCATTGACATCCCTATTAAATTTGTCAATCTTTTTCTTCTTAAGTTTTTGCTCCAGTTGTGATAAATCTTTGGCTAGAGTGTTCAAATCTCTGTTGAAAGTTGCTTCCCCCTCATAAACTTTGGCTTCCTCACAGATCTGTTTAACCTCTAAAATATATTTATCTATAACCCGTTCATGGTACATACTGAGGGCCTCCACAAATACAATGAATGCCTGATGTTGGGCTTGGGCCCAATCCTGAGTGAGTTGTTCATCCATCTGACTAACCAAGGGTTGCATTTTTACTCTAAGCCCACGTGGGGTAATGTCCTTAACCTTATATGCTTTAAAAAGCCTTAGGTGCCAAATATGGGATCTCTACATCTAAATGCTTTTGGTTAATCTAGAAAATATCAGAGTGCATGGGTCTCCTACTGGCTTATTATTAGTCCCCAAATCTTCTTGGCCTACTGGTGTTAAGCCAAAAATCCCTAAACATTACAGTCTGCTGACAGACCTTCTAACAATGTAATTAGATCCATATTAGTGCCCTACTGTGCTTCAAGGAAAATCCAAACCCAAATACAGTGCCTCCACAAATTTGGATCGATATTCAGATCTGTATCTGCAGCAGCACCTTCAACAAACCCTATACAACACTCAAAATGGGGTGGAAAGCACCCCTAAATAGAGTTATGGTTCTATAAATCTGTACCTAAATAGTTTTACAACATATGATTTGGCATGAGTTGGCCTGTATAATGGTCAACAGGGCATGTTCATTTATAGCAAAAAAAGAATGTTCCTATAATTTGTGTCAAAACACTGGATAACCCAAATAATGGCCCCCCTGATGCTACAGAATTCCAAAAGATAGTACCTCGGTTGGGATTGTCTTCTAAGTCGACCTTTGTCTCTGACTGTAAATGTATATAGGTTTCAGCTTATTGAAACAAATACGTCCTAAAAAATGAAACTTATATTAAGGACTTGCCTAAATATCTGAAACCATGCCACAAAACTTCGTATTCAAATGAATATGTCAAATGGCTGGCATTCGTCTCTGCCTATATAGAGCAGAAATTGCAAGTCCAACTGATGTTCACAAATCCCTTAGATGTGCCAGTTACCAAGGGTACCCAGTGTGTCGATATACAGCTAAATGTTGCTGTAAGAATACCCAAATTCAAAGATTACTCTAACAGGAACTTGCCTGGAAAACCACATTTCAAATTAACTCTCCAAAAAAGGCAAAATCATTCAGTTTGAAATCCACAAAATATTCAAAAGTACTGATATGAATATGAATCCCATTCAGAGTAGTAACTATTTGAATTATAGGTCTGAAAGTGATTAGAATACACTAACATTGTTATTCCTGTGTGCAAATCCTTATATACACCAATGTATGACTCATTAGTAATCATCATTAAATACAAAAAATAGCTGTTCCTGAGACCTATAAATTATGTCCTAAGTCAGCTTGCATAGGTATAATATCATATCAAGTTACAGTGGCCCTGTCCATAAATGCTTAACATAAAAAACTCAACATCAATTGTCATTTATCATAAATAGATTGTTTCATAATATTTGGTCATAATACAAACTAAATATACATTTATCCAATGTTTTGAATGTCCAAGTACTTCAGTGCTGTATATGATAAACAATTATTTAAATCTGTCAAGATATTGTTGGTACCTGTTCGCTTATCACAATTAAGTATAAAGTTCTCCTAGTGTTTGTATCTATACAAAAGGGATTTCAACCACGTATATCTCTCCAACAGGAAATAACGTAATGTGAAACTCACAGCCAAAAATGTTTCACCTGTAACACAATAAATGTTTAAAAAGTCACAATATATTGTTAAGTGCAAGCACTTTGTTCTTGATGATACAGACACCCAGCCCTTTGGAAGTCAGTATGCAAACTGAAGTAATATTCATTTCACATAATCCCCATATCTCGAGTGCAAAAAACATGGCGTCCTTTCATTTGTTATTTCTTCATTTCTCTGTACTGCGCACATATAATTGAACACTGACCTAATGACACTTTGTACATTTGTTCATAGCAAGCTGGTCCATAAAGCAGAATTGTAATACACCAGTCAACTCAAACAAAACACTTGAAAATTATTATAGTTGGTTGCCGTTGTACAAATCCCATGGGCTGTACCACACTAAATAAAGAGATCTTTAAGTTATTCACCCTTGTATTGAGTGAAAATACAGTACCTGAAATATTCCATGTAGCTTGAAAGCCAACTCGTCACCAATTGATAATATGAAGCATCAATCCTACTTTTTGGTTACGTAGATATGTAGCAGCCTTTGAAAATTTCTTTATGAATGAAACAGCAGACCAAATCTTGAAGGTTAGAATGTGCAAAAGAATTTCAAGCTACATGAAATATTTCAGGTAATGTAGTTTCACTCGATACAAGGGTGAATAACTTAAAGATCGCTTTATTTGTTGGTTCAGTCCGTGCTCTTGGCCTCACTTGCGTGGTTTTGTGGATTCATAATATTTTTCAAACATATCATTGAGTGGAGTCATTCAACAGTAGAGAAAAGATTCTGTAGAATTAGTCAAGTTTAGTATATATATATATATATATATATATATATATATATATATATATATATATATATATATATATATACACACAAATGTATATGTGTATGGAGATGCATATACATATGGACAAATAAATACATAATATATGTAGAGCTATACATATTAAATATATACATTTAGAAATACATGTATAGATAGAAAAGTAACAGATATATCTATGTACATAAAAAAAAAAAAAATATATATATATATATATATATATATATATATATATATATATATATAAATATATATATACATACACATACATATATATAAATATATATATATATATATATATATATATATATATATATATATATATATATATATATATATATATATATATATATATATATATATATATATATATGTTTACATATATATGTATTGGAGTTGCACATCAGATCCATACCCCAAACCTCTTACTGTAACAAATCTGTCCAAAGGATGTCAAAATGGGCATCAAGGGGCCCAAACTAGGGACCGCTTTGAAATATTGCCCTTATCCCCCTGTCTCCAGCAGCATCTCTCCTGCCTTGCAACAAAAGCATCAGCCCTGCCAAATCTTGAACCCAGGGCCCTGTACACCATAGCTGGATGCAATGTACTACTACACCATGTGAGCTCTACGAAGTACTGATGCTTTTCCAAGCATGGCAGTCAGTAGAGTCAATCAACAGTAGATAAACGATTCTGTAGAATCAGCCAGGTTCTCTATATGTACATGTATTTTTGTATGGTGCTGCATATATGTGGACAAATATAGATACAAAATATATATATAGAGTTATACATTTAAAATATATACATATATACATACACACACACACACACACACACACACATATATATATATATATATATATATATATATATATATATATATATATATATAAATACATACACACATACACACACACACACACACACACACACACACACACACACACACACACACACACACACACACACACACACACATATATATATATATATATATATATATATATATATATATATATACACACATACATATGTATACATAAATATACCTAAATATATAACAGCTACAAACAAATGCAATCTGAGGGTCATGCTGCTCAATACTAGAATACTAGAAGTCTAAATCTCAAAAGGCACTCACTCAAAGCACTCCTTATTCACAAAGGATGCGCACACATCCACACTGGTAGCCCAACATAATGCATCACAGATACTGCAGGTGTAGCTAACATAGGGTAAGACAACAATTCAAGTTGTAGCCTGCTATATGTCCCCAACCATGTCCAAAGAGTCAAACCCCACGTTCCTAAGTACCCTGGAGAATATTACTGTCCAACCTAACACTATCATACTGGTTGACCTCAACTACCCCTCCATTAACAGTGACATCTACCTATGTATCAATGCACTTGCCCAATGTTGCCTGGAATGCATTCATTCCAGTGGCCTGGACCAGCTCATTTCTGCACCCAATACAGGTAGCAACATCATTGACATAGTCAGTACTAACATGGGTGACTGTTTCTGTACACCAATAGTCAACTCCGCCATGGTTAGATCTGACCACAATGTCATCACCTTAGAAATCCATATCCCTCCCCCCGCCCCTGCAAAGATAACCACCATGAAAAACCTTTCCAATGCTAACTCTGGCCTCCAAAGATCAGAGGTGGCTAACTTCATGGCCCCCATGCAAATGGAGACTAGTTGCATGACCTCCAAACACACACCAATGCAGTATGAACATGTACACAAATGGATGAATTCCACCATACCCAATAGAAACAAGATGCTACCCTCCACAAACAGGAAGCCAATCTGGTGGTCCCCTGCCCCAAAAAACTGTACAACAGAAGGAGGAAACTGATATGGAATAAAGTGAAGTCCCAAGACTGGAAAAAAAACCCTTACCAGACTATACAAAAAGATGAGATTCCTCTTCAAATACTCTAAAGCTAGCTGTGAAATCAGAATTGCAGCACACAGTAAAGCCATCCACAAGGCCTCCTATAGTTATGTAAAGAATCTTCATGGCAATACCAAGATGTACTCTGAGCTACTGCTGAATGTTACCTCCTATACAGAGGCAACAGATATTGCTAATATACTGGCACACATATTCAGTGGCAACTTTACCCCTCTTCCCACCCACAAAGGACCAATCACAATACCAGTACACTGCCAGCAACCAGTAGTACTGCTGCTTTGGTTAACACACCACTGTCCAAGGCCAAGAATACAGATTAAATTTGACTTGGCACTATCCCTGGCTGTCTTCTGCATGAACTACAGAGTGAACTGGCACCTCACCTGTGTGCCTTGTTCAATCACATCCTCACCTCAGGCTTTGTCCCTACTGACTGGTGCACTGCTACAGTTATCCCTCTCCACACAGGAGGAGTGTCTGCAGACCCTGGGAAGTATCGCCCCATTAGCCTGACAAGGCTGTCATGCAAAGCTATAGAATGCATCGTCATGAACCTAAGAAACAGGGATATGGGAATCTCCAGGCTCAGGATCCTACACAGTTTGATTTTGTGAAGGGTAGATCATGCCTGTTCAATCAACCTGGTCGACTTCTTTGAGTCAGTCACCAGAGCTGTGGATGAAGGCAAGGTTGTTCATACAGCCTACCTCAATCTGGCCAAGCTAAAACCCTACTCAGGGTTCATGGATAAACTCACTAAGCTATGCATCAACCCCTATAACAGTAGGTGGGTTGCAAATTGTCTCACAGATATAACTGACAGTGTGAAAGTAGCTGAGCCCAAGTCAGACTGCCAACCAGTTACATGTGGAGTTCCACAGGGTTCGGTCCTGGGTCCTCTCCTGTTTGGTATCAACTTATCTGAAGTCCATGCCAGCATGAAGGGACTCTGGCTGACAATGTTTGCAGATGATTGCAGGTTGGGAGCTATTAACTACCCAAGTGATATTGACATTCTACAGAAAGGCCTCACTGAGACCAATGACTGGTGTCAGAGCCATGGCCTTAAGCTCAATGTCAGTGAATGTGTTGTCATCCCCCTTTGGGATGTCAGGCACTACAGAGATGTTACAGCACCAAAAATCAAACACCAGTGTGAAAGTGAATACCCACAACCAGTTCCACCACAGTCACATACTGGTAGGTCAGGCGAACAGTAGAGTATATGGACTGTGAGAAGAAATGCATAATAGTTTTCCAGTCACACACTACCCCTACATATAGTGGTCCAATTCTCAGTGTAGTTTGAATCCTGACCATGGCACAGGACACGTTTTAGTTTGCCACTACAAAGGCATACAGCCAATAAACCAGCAGACACTGGAGCAGCATGCACAGTAAGATAAAAAAGGAGCCATAACACTTACATCTACCTCTTCCCATACACAGCCCAAATAAGGTGTACACATGACATGTGTACACAATCCCAACAGTCTGTCAACAATGGTCAGACATGCGCAGATCTCTCAAATGTACAGTTCCCCACAGAATGTACAGGCTCATGACTGATATCTATGGCCTCTTCCCTGTAGCATGTCTGTGTGTCTACTAGGAGGAATGAAGGCAAGAAATAATGCTACTAAATACGTCTGAGCCACATAGTGGATGACATCTGGACAAATCCTGACATCATTTGGGGACAGAGGCACAAATACAGTCGTAGACTGGACATATTTAGACAGTTGCTGATGTTACTGGGTTGATGTAACATATCCCTTATGAGAAATATGAAGGCAGTAATATCAATGGATTTTAGTATTTACTGACTGCATTCCTCAGAGTCCCTGACTGATTTTCCAAGGACAACAACTGTCTGGGGAACAGACAAAACATAACAGGCAAACATATAGCCAGTCTGTGAACAGCATGCCATTGGAGAGGTATGTCATAGACATATCACTGTCACGTGTAGTCACTCACTAAATGCATGTCCACACAAACCCTTTCAACCTATCAACCCACCATGTGTATAACAGCACTGATGATGACATAGAATCTGTTCACAATTCTGGAGATATGTCCCCCATGTTGTTCTGCTGTCTCCAGATGTCCTGTACTGTGAAGTATTCCCTGTCTGTGAATCTGTAGCCCACCACCTCTGTAATGTCCCTCAAACAGGCAAGTAATAGGGCCAAGGCCCACATGAAGGACGTCCCATTTGTTGGAGCTAGCAGCAGTGCCCAGGCCCACAGCACAAAACTATGTGGGCACCTACATAGTTGTATGGTCTTAGCAATACCTGACATTTGCACATCTGCATAGAGGACAGACAGGAAGTGGACAACAAACAAGTCATGCATTAGGATGAATGTCCTGAAGGATAGAAGCCTGAAACTGAAATGTATGACATTAATACATCATAGCAGTCCTCAAAGACATGAGAAAAAAAACATAGTACTCTACAGTTAATATAATAATATCATATTAATATCCAATAGGAGATACATAAAAACATACACCTGAAACACCAAGAACAAGATAGTGTAGTACTCAGAATCCCGGCTCTGCATGCAGAGGTACATGGTTGGAGTACTACAACAGGCAATCTTATTTTACATGGAAAAGCAGTGTCAACAGAACTAATTTCATAATACAATATGTGTGGAATCATATTCGTCAGCCAGTGTACTGTAGCTGGTGTAACATGCAAGTGTGAGTGCATATAACATGTGCTACTACCCTTGTATAAAAAATAATAAATAAAAAAAAAAACATGTGATACTACCCATGTATACCCAAGTGTTCTAGACAGTATAGTCACACCCCTTGCTACTGTAATGAGAGCACATAAAAGCATGTTATGTAGAGAAAATTAAATAAATGTATTACATGATGTCATTCCCAATACTATTCTAGCATGTCCAAAGGTCAGTTGTCAATCTCCTCTCCGGTCCAGCTGGTGAATCTGGGAATCTTGAGGCAATGTTACAACTGCCTCATGTACACAGACAACCCTCTCCTCCTCCCAACAAATTCCAACACACGTGAGAGATGCAACCATATAGCCAAACTGGAGGCTAAGCTCTCTCAACTCAGTACTGGCATAACCAGTCAGGAGGAGAAGGAAACCACACTCACTGCAATTCCAGTCTCACATAGACCTACCACGACAGCAAACCAAACACATAAACACAGAAAAACATATTCGGAGGCTCTAAATAAAAATCTGCCTAAGCAGCAGAGACCTCCAAAGCAGACACCCAAGCAACCGCTACCCAAAAAACAAAACACGTGCAACACATAGCTCACAAAGCCAGTGTGCTGAACAGTCACAGCCCTTAAGGCTAAACAACACACCTGATACACTTGTAATAGGTGACTCTATCGTCAGGCACACTGACGTCCCACTCACCAGGCTGAACAAGGAGAAGGTCATGGTGAGCCGCCTGTCGGGCGCTAGGATCCGCCACATAACACAAGCACTCAGGTCACTCCAAGGCAAGTACAAATATGACTCAGTCATTGTCCATGCTGGTGTGAATGACCTGAGACGTACCTCCCTGGACTACATGAAAAGAGACATAGAGGAACTCTCTGAGCATGTAGCCCAGGCCGGTATGACCCTGACCTTGAGTAGCATCTTACCCTCACCAAGAATGATGCCACAATATGAAGACAAGATGATCAATTTCAACAATTGGCTTAAGCATTGGTGTCATTCAAAGGGGATCCAATGCCTGTCAGCCTGGGATGACATGCTCGACAAGCCACGATGCTTCACTAGGTACGGCTTGCACCTGTCACCCCTGGGCTTTTGGATATTGGCAAAGGCTCTTGCCACCCCCATAGTGCCTTTTTTAGGCAAGGCTCAAAAGACAAACCCACCTCCATAGGTATCACAAGGGATAAGATGCACGCACTCGAAACTCTCCTTATCATGGAGAACATCGATATCTGTGCAGTAACAGAAACCTGGTTCAAGGCTCCTGACAGCACCCCAGCACTACCAGGTTATACCTCATACCATGCTTTTCAGCCCCAAAACTTGGACCGAACCACAAAAGGAGGGGGAGTATCAATATTCTTCAAAGATACCCACACCTCCAGGTTGGTGGCACAGCATGAAGCATCAGAGACTATCCATGTGCAACTAACAGTGGGTAAAACTGCCTTCCAGTTTATAGCCTGCTACAGACCACCCTCCCAAACCCAGGAACCCCACTCGGCCTTCCTGAGAACACTGGAAAATATGAAGGTCTCTCCAAACACCATTATATTGGGTGACTTCAACTACCCAAACACAGACTGGGAGCATTACTCTAGCTCCAACACCCTAGCCCAAAGGTTCCTAGAATTTATAAACTCAAATGCTATGGAACAACTTGTTACCACTCCCACAAGAGGGGAAAACATACTGGACCTGATCATCACCAACATTGGGGCTCTATGCTCCAGACCAGAAGTGTATCCCTCACTGGTAAGATCAGACCATAAACTAATCTCACTGGATATTCACATCCCGACCCCACCCCCTGCCCAGAAAACCACAGTGAAAAACTTCTCTAAAGCAAATTTCATACTCCTCAAAACCGAGGTGGAATCCTTCAAATCCCCCAGGCCTGTGGAAAATACGGCCCAGACCACAGAATCCTTTATAAACGTATTCTATGAACACCTTCAGGAATGCATGGATCATGCAATCCCAAATAAAACCAAGACCCAATCCTCCAAAGGCAGGCGTCCTGTCTGGTGGACCCCAGCCATAAACAAACTATACAATAGAAGGAGGAAGCTACTACATGATAGAGCAAAATCCCAAAAAGGGAAGGCATCTCTGATCAGTATTAGCAAAAAACTACGGGCACTCATAAAATCATCTAAGGCCACCTTCGAGAGAAAAATTGCACAGGACACTAAGGATAATCACAAGGCTTTCTTTAGTTATGTTAGGAACCTGGGTGGGAATTCCAAGATATGCTCAGAATTAGTCCAAAATGACAAAAAAATACACCAAACACACAGACATTGCCAACATCCTAGCTGACAGGTTCAGCGCAAACTTCTCCTCCCCCTCCCCACCAAAAGGGCAAATATCTATCCCAGCAGAGTGCTGCCCCCCTGTTATCTCAGATGCTCAGGTAAGAGCTGCCCTCTCCAAAGCAAAAAACACAGCATCAATGGGACCAGACGGTGTCCCGGGCTGCGTCCTACATGAACTCCAAGAAGAGCTAAACCCAAACATAAAACTACTGTTCAATCTCAGCCTTACTACAGGATATGTACCCAAAGAGTGGCATACAGCAACAGTGGTCCCTCTCCACAAAGGTGGTGCCTCAACGGATCCTGGAAACTATCGCCCCATAAGCCTGACTAGCTTGGCCTGCAAAGCTATGGAAAGGATCATCATGGACCTCATAAATAAAGATATTGGGGACCTACAGACACTGGATCCTACCCAGTTCGGCTTTGTTAAGGGCAGATCCTGCCTCTTAAACCTGGTCAATTTCTTTGAAACAGTCACCAAGGCCATTGAAGAGGGGAAGGTGGTCCACACAGCCTACCTGGACCTCGCAAAAGCCTTCGATACAA
This sequence comes from Protopterus annectens, assembly GCF_019279795.1. Lineage (NCBI taxonomy): Eukaryota > Metazoa > Chordata > Ceratodontiformes > Protopteridae > Protopterus > Protopterus annectens. The sequence continues at coordinate 1,938,847,883 of NC_056725.1, read as the reverse complement.
TACCCCACTCGGGCATTATAGATAAGCTCACGAGCTTAAATATAAACCCCTATGTAACTAGATGGGTTGCAAACTGGCTCAAGGACAGAACCCACATGGTTAGAATTGCTGGAGCCATGTCAGACTCCAAACCAGTTACAAGTGGCATCCCACAAGGCTCAGTCCCGGGACCTCTCTTGTTCGGTATATATTTCTCGGAGGTACAGGCCAACACGGAAGGACTGTGACTGACCAAGTTCGCAGATGACTGCAAACTGGGCGGCATAATTGACTCTCCAGCAGACATAAGCATCCTACGAAAGGGCCTTATAGAGACAGACAACTGGTGCCAGAGCCATGGCCTCAAGCTAAACACCAAAAAGTGTATAGTCATCCCCTTTGGCAAAAACAAAGTGCCCACAAATTACCACATAGGTGGTAATCCATTAAGTACGGAAGAAGTAATTAGGGACCTGGGGACCCAAGTTGATAGCAATCTCTCATTTGAAAGCCACATGGCCAAAGTGGTTAGAAAAACATTTTATATAGCCCACCTAATCATGAAAGGATTCACATCTAGATCAGGGGAGGTCATCATGCCTCTTTATTCATCCCTCATCAGGCCCATAATTGAATACAATGCCCCTTTTGGGATGTACCTTACCAGACACCTGCAGCAACTGGAAAGACCCCAAAAGTACCTCACCAAGAGGATCAAAGGGCTCAAACAGATGCCATATGCTGCCCGATTAAAGAAACTCCAGCTCTACTCAGTGGCATACCGCCTGCTCAGAGGCGATCTGTGCCTGACGTATAAAGCCATGTCCAACCCGGAATTAATGGACATGCTGCACCTCAGAAAATCCAAATCTCATCAAGCTACGTGCTCAAGAGACTTGAACCTCAGCACTGAAATAAATAGGACATGCTGGAGGGGCAGATTCATAACTCAGAGGCTCCCTTCACTCTAGAATAAAATCCCAGTCCAGGTTAGGCAGAGTCCCTCATTGACTCTTTTCAAGAGGAATCTTGATGAGTGGATGGCAGATCATAGGTTTACCCTGGGTATCACTTCTGTGTCACTGTTAGACAGAGGCACAGTATACTAACCTCGAAAAAGGGCATAGCAAAATTCATTTAAAATGGGTGGCGAAAGCCAAACACACTCTGGCTAGGCCTATAAATGCCCTAGGGCAGATAGCCTAGTATGAACCTATGAACCTATTACTCTACTATTTTATGAGACTGGAATGTGAGCAATGGTTACCAGGGCTGAGCTATGCTTAGCAGGTTTACACATTGCTTAAATGTGAATGATAACCAGTAGTTAGCTCTGCTAAGCATATTTGCGCACTGATAAGTGTTGGTAAGCAAAGCTTGCATGGTTTAAACACCTATTAGTTTAACTGTGTTTTAGCGCTGCTTAGCACCACACAAACCTGTGCAAACCGGCTTGCAACTGCTTAAAAGTGCCTTAATCACTCTGTATCCAGCAGCCCTTCTTCTGGGCAGCAACAAAATAATCAGCCGTGTTCAGTCTTGAGCCCAGGATGCTATACATCATATTCACAGCAATTTACCACTAGGTCATCTTAGTTGTGAGATGTTAGGATGTTTTTTACAGAATATCATGCAGTACAGTCAGTTAGGAAAGACACACCATGCAATCATGAATGATTGTTATCTACAAATATTTACATATATAGAGAGATAGATAGGTATGTGTGGAGATACATATATATGTATAACAATATATAGATATATTACCAAGAAATACTGACGTATATATATATATATATATATATATATATATATATATATATATATATATATATATATATATATATATATATATATATATATATATATATATATATATATATATATATATATATATATATATATATATATATGTCTCTAAATGCCCATACAAAAATATGCTGCTGATAGACCACCCATAATTGGGCCAGCATGCACAGTTGGATACAAAAGGACCCATGACACTCACATCTGCCCCCCCCCCAGTCCAAATAATAAGTGAACAGTATGCTGCTACAAAACCATGATAAGCCAGACATATACAGTGACCTCTTGGCAACACAACTACAATGAGTGAAGATAGTAAGCAAAAATACAAACAGCTAGTAATTTACACAATTATCTCATTTTTTCTTATTACACTTATCTTGTTTGGCTGTTTGATTTTTATAATGGCAGAAATGGAAGAGATCAGTATAGAGCTACCATATGTACCCGAGAGTTACCGGGACAATGCTAAGAGATTTCAACAATATGTACAAGGAAAAGAAAATCCGTTGAAAGCATATGATATTAGTAACATTACAACAGAAGAGGAAATTAGCGATGGCCATAACATCAATGGCCTACCAATTATGCTTAGTAAAATGGAAACAGACTTTATTAAACTTAAACGTCTACAACTACAGAGGCAACATTTTGAGGTGTGCATAGAGTGACGAATTATACCAAGGGGATTACGCATTTTAAAAATGCCTACAACAGGTACTAAGTACCCAGACGTATTATACCAATGGCAAAAGATAAATCTAGATACAAGTATACAATACATGACTTTGCTCAACAATTATTTTTCATCAGAAGAGAGGGAATTGAGAGAACAGGTCACGGAACAACAAAAAAGTATATATTCTATCTTTCCGAAATATGCAGTAGATAAAAGCATGGAGAAATTATTGGACAATATGTATTTGTTCGAAAAGAAGCTGTTGGAACAGAAACAAAACAAAATAAATAGAGATACAAAGGACTTTGCTAGAGGCCAAGTCTTTACTTGGCCCAGAGAAGATAGAACTGCTACTAACAATAAGACATCCAATGAAAAGAATGACACACACTTGCAACAAACTAATGTGAACAAAAATGTAAATGTGTCACATAGATTTAATAACCCATATGTTGATAGAGATGGAAAAGAACAACACAGTGTAACTAATATTGTTGAAACAAATAACGAAATATCTACTAAAGATACCCCTAGTATAAATAGAAGTAGGAATCAAGTAATAGTGACAGCTATGGTGCACCAGGATAATGAGGAAGTGCAGCAGGATACTAACCATATTACTGAAGTAGTAGGAGAACATACTGACTCCACAATAGAAGTAACCCCCAATATACAACAAAGTGATAATGTAAGCCCTAATAAGGAAGATATTGTAAGAAGGAAGACACCTATTTTTAACATTAAAAAACCTGAAAACAAAGAAATGGTCCCTTTCCCCATAGGGGAGAAATGGCCAGGAGGGGGGAGAGACAGATCTATGAGCCGGGGGAGGCAAAAAAGGAGAATAACGGATATAGAGCACACAGGACCTACACTAAAGAAAATGTGGAACAAAAACCTAACACACTAATCTGGAATATTTCTAGCAAAATTCTCACCAATCAAGAGACCGAAGTATTAGAAAAAGGACTTACTTTTATACCCACAACTAAAAGTGACATAACAGAAACGATTATTGATTTGAAATTATTCGTCAGAAACATACAGTTAAAGATAGACTATGGTAATGTTGGAACAACTATGGAGGGACATGTCCTAAGAAAACCTAGTGCTTATATACCACCTTTACATCCATTACTAGATGCATATTCCAGATTGGTTGAAGAAGAATTACATAAACAGAATGAAGGCATACAGAATAATAACAAAAAAGGTAATAAAAAAGGTTATAGAAACCTCACTTATGGAGCTAGAAAGGCACTTCAAGACTTAAAAAATGACCAAAGTATAATGATTAGACCAGCAGATAAGGGAGGGCCTACTGTTATCATGGATATGGAGAAGTATATATCCAGCATGAAAGCCATGTTGGAAGAAGAACAGTATTATGAAGAAATTAGTGGTAGAAAGGTAGATACTATTGTTTCTCAAGTTCAGATGGAAATTATGAGCTTACACCAAGAAGGTAGCATTAGCCCCGAATTATATAGTTTTTGTCAAGTTGATAATCCCAGAATACCATGCATACAAGGTGTTCCCAAGATACACAAAAATCCAACTTCCCCTCCCATGAGGCCAATAGTAGCAGGAAGGGGATGGATTACGGAACCCTTATCAATATATATTGAATCTAAATTAAAACCCATAGTAGAAAAACATACACATATCTTAAGGGGTACTAGACAATTTTTGACCAAATTATATGATTATATGAAAGAAGCAAAAGTTATACCCAATTATTGGTTAGTTACCCTGGATGTCACATCATTATTTACTAGTATTCCAAACAAACAAGGTATTGAATGTATACGTAGATGTTTAGTGACACATTACACCCCGCTACAAATAGACAAGATCTGTACATTGATGGAGATGGTATTGAACAACAATATCTTTACATTCCACCAGAAAATCTACATGCAGAGGGATGGCGTAGCAATGGGCACATCTTGTGCCAATAGCTACGCCAATCTAGTTATGGCAGATTGGGAGAACAGGTTGTTGTTTAATATGGAAAATTTTAAGAAACATGTAGGATTCTATGTACGTTTTGTAGATGACCTGTTTTTAATTTGGAAATCAGATGAAAAAGAATTGGAAAGGTTTCTGAAAGAAATGAACCTAACAACTGTATATTTAAAGTTTACGATGGTAGCATCAAAAAATCTTGTACCGTATTTGGATGTATATGTAGAGAAGGTATTAAATGGTTATATTAATACAGGAGTTTATAGGAAAACTTGTCACAGAAGTTCATACTTGCATAGGTCAAGTATGCACCCTGGCCATGTATTTAAGAACGTGGTGAAAGGGCAAGCTATGCGCCTATCAAGGTTAAATTCTACACAGGAAGGATACACACAAGGCATAGAGGAATTAAAACAACAATTTACAGCTAGATCCTATAAATTACATGAAATAGATGAAGGTTTAACTGATACGGAAATATTAAGAGAAGGACGGGCATACCCATATTTTGCTGACCAAAGCATGAGTAATAAATCACTTGTTGAAGCAAGTAATAGTTATGCACAGGATAGCAGGCCTACAGCAACTATTTATTATACACAAGATGTTGACAATACTAAAAAGGCTTATACAAAATACTGGGATCTATTGCAAATTGACCCAGTAATTTCAGGAACAGTAGGGAGTGTACCTAAGTTCACATATAAGAATAAATTGAACTTGCATAGGATGTTATGTGGACCTAATAGAGTTGATCCAATGGCATCAAATGGTGATCTAAATGCTAGGACTAGACCATGTGGTAAGTGTAACTTCTGTCACACTATAGATCAATCAGCTAATTTTACACATCCCACTACACAACGTACATTTAAATTCCATTGTAACGCCAACTGTGAGACTACACATATAGTATACCTGGCAACATGCCAGTTATGCTCAGCCTTTTATGTGGGCAAAACAGATAGGCGACTGAGAGAGAGGATCAGAGAACATTATTACAACATTAGAATAGGATCTGATAAAAATGCACTGTCTAAACATGTAATGAACACCACTAAACAACATAATTTTAGTTTTATGGTCATGCAAGTTAATGTCCCCACTATTAGAAGAGGGCCTATACGTAATACAACTGAACAACAAGAAAGCAAATGGATTATTCGTTTGAGAGCACATTTAGAACCAGGGCTTAATGACAGAATTCCTATCAAACCCATGCTTAAAGCCAGAAAACTAAAAATTAATAAAAATTAATAAATGGTAGTAATACAATTGATATTATTGGTGATATTATTAATGATATTACCAACAATACTATTTTTTGATTACGTACATGACCAAATGAATGGACATTGTCAATATCTACTGTGTTTTCTAAGTAGTATTTATGTAATATAGATTTTTGTCTTTTGCATATGTAATATTGGATGCCTTAGTTAGAAAACAAATTATATGATAACAAGTGTTTAATAAGTATGAACAATTGATTAATTAATTCTTATATATATGTAAATATTATTATTTGTTGTTTTTTGATATTCACAAATAATTGATTTATATTGTTATAAGAATTATTATTTGCAGTCCAGATATCTCCACACATTATGGATTATGACATCTTTAATAACTGTAAGCATTCAGCTTGCACACTAGCTGGACTGCATATGAATTTGATCATTTATATGAAAATATATGTTTTTAAGCGTTTATCTGTTGTTTTAATATGTGCATGCATACACAGAAGGATGTGCATGCATAGTATATACGTATAGGTATCTAGGTATAAATGCTATATTTTTAACATGACATACCAACCATGATATAGCAGGGGTATAATTAGTTTCATTATCTATAGTACACATTTACATATACATTTCCACATATATCTGTATGTATTTTTTATACTAGTCATAGAATACATACATTACACAGATGCACCTATTCATATAGATTTTTGGTATTATTATTCATGGTATACATGCTTTATTTATGTTTGCATTTTTATATGTTTATACTTAGATATATTTTCACATACATTTATTTATACACTAACATATATACATATTATTGTAAGGTAATTTATCAGGTACATATATATATTTCTTAGACATGATTTATATTTATTTTTATATTTGTATTTATATTCTAGTATGTATATATATATATATTCTAGATATATACATATAAATTTTGTTTTTATTCAATACATCTTATATTTTAATATGTACAGATTTATTACAGTATTTAATTTATTATAATATGACATGTAGAGCATTACATTCATTATGCACTAGCCATAGTTAATATTTATGGCGTTAATTGTAACACCAATAGGTTTTTAAATATATACTATATTATTTTATATGTCACTAGCTCTCATTAATATTAAATCTATAGGGTTGCACCAAATAGAAATAATGATGCACCTTTAAGATAATTGAATTTCAGTAATCATAGTAATTACAGGATATTAAGGGAAGTGATGTCATTAATTATAATAGTATTTAAGATGTAGTTTCTAATGAAAATGTAACGTTTAATGGCCTGATGAAGCCTTTGGGTGAAAGCACTTGCCGTTTTGTTCAATAAAAGCTTTTAATATTACATTGCACTGATGTTGGGTCGATCCTTCCATTTATGAAGTTTTAAAGTGTTATCGCTTGTTGCGTGTACTTGAGAGAGCAGCGTCGGCTGCATTCACTACGAGAGACTGGATTTATTGAACTTAACAAACAGAAAGATATTTGTAGGGAAGCCTACTCTGTATGCTTGTCCTTTGCTTATTAACGGAAGCGCAGCATCGGCTGCACTGACATTGAGAGGGTGCACTTGTTGAATTCAACGAACCAAAAGATTTCGTAGGGAAACCTGCTTTGTATGCTGGTTCTTTTGCTCATCCACAGAAGCGCACCACAGGAGCGTATAGAAGAACCAAGCTACTTGAGTGAATATATGGCCATTTGACTGAATTTGGATTACATTGGATTTTATTAAGGTATGGGCATTTATAGGTAGTTTGATTTATACTACCTTTAGCGTATACAATTTGTAACTGATAACGCTAGTTCCTTGGGACTGCTTATATATACTGCCTTGAGAAGGGAAATGAATACTTAAATGAAGTTTGGTTATTTTGCTACTAAAGCTTAAAGTTTGAAGTTGAGACCGCTAAGTATCTCGAACTAACGGCTACTTAATTGTACAACCAGAGAGTTCAATTAAATGGTTCTTTATGCCCATATAAGCAGGGTGACTCACAATTGAGACTGAGGTATCAGAATTCGTAGGAAAGTTATTTCCTTCAGTTTACTGGGATTTATCTGCTATATTGCTACCCTACCATTATACTCTACATTAACTCAAGCTTATATTGGGTACGCATTTCAAGCAGCCAAAATTATCTCATTTTTTCTTAGTAATTTACACAAGTTCATTTTACTCTGATGTCTTTGCCAAAGCCTTTAAGGAGTAACACATTATAGGAAATACTTGCCTTAATTAGAAGTAGCAATTAACACTTACATACATTTAAATACACAGCCACCAATTAACACTCCTCAGTCAACCCCCCTAGGGGATAAAGTATCACATTTAAAAACATACATTGATTCTGTACATAACAATTGTTCTTTTATGACTGTTTGACCAAACTGAGAAACAGACTTTTTCAAAAACAGTACCTTGTAACCCACTACACTCAATTACATGTATATACACAGCCTCCAATTAGACTACACATTCAACCCCCTAGGGGATAAAGTATCACATTTAAGAATTTACACCAATTCTGTACATAAATCTTCTTTCATGACTATCCCCATGGTGAAAATTATTGAAATGTACTGCTATAGAACTGTCTTCTTCCTCATCAGTAATATGCCTCACATGTTCTAATAGCCTAGTTTTAAAACACTTGTTACTTTCTCCCACATAAAATATGTTAAAAGGGCATCTAAGAGCATTCTCCATACACCAACCTCTTGAATGTACACATGTTGTCCACCCTTTCCCCTCAGCAGGAATGACAGAACAAAATAATGGTAGACCCTACTTAACAACCTCCTATATGGTATCTATACCAAGCCTGACATAATTTAGGACTGAGGCCCAAAAACATGCCCATACATGAAGTATTGCTGTTATACACTGAGAAAATTGCTGGTGTTACAGGGTTTGTTGTAACATATCTTTTATTAGGGATATAAAATCTGAAACACAAATGGATGTGGGCATGTACTGATTGCAGTCACCAGAGTATGCTATTGATTTGCCAAGGACAATACCTGTCTGGGGAACAGACTAAACATAACAGGCAAACCTCTGTCCGTTATGTGGATAGCTCTACAGTTGAGAGCTATGCAGACACAGAACTTTGTCAGACTGAAGCCCATGCAGAAGTAACATGTTCAGACAAACCCTGTTAAACAATCAGTTTTCAAAACATATAACAGCAATACTTACATTCTGCCCCTAAGTCTTGAATCTTCTCCACCATTTAGTTGGCTTGTCTCCACAGGTCTTGTTCTAAGAGGTATTAGCTCACACACCTCCAGGATCTCTTCCTCACAGTTAAGGGAAAGGGCCAACGCCCACATGGAGTACTCAGTTATAGGAGTGTGTTACCATGACATTGGCTATTGGAATAACTACACAGCTGCTCTGCATGCAGTCAGCAAATGGGGAACACCAATTGGTGCTCAGGCCATCAGATGGTCATGAGCATGACCTACAAAAGACAAGGTGACATGTTTTCAAACCACCTCTGTCATAGGCAGTCCATCAGTGCAAAGCTGAAATAGTGTGAGAAAAAATATCTTTGAAATATCCAGAAAAAAAGCTATGTGAAACAAGTAAGCATGTAATTGAATCCAGTAGGTGGTCTGTAATAATGGAAAATAGGGGTTTGAAAGCATATGTCTCAACAAGACTTGCTGTACTGATGCACTGCTGAACAGCACTGATGGCCATAGCATGTGGCTCTGTCTGTAGTGACTAGCCCAGCTAGTGGGATGTTGTACATATTCATATGTTACCTGTGCATATAACTATGATACACATTTTGTCTTGGAAATGTAAGACAACTATACAGAGCATATGCAGAGTAAAGTACTGCTGCAGATGTGTTTGTTGAACTGCATGTTATATGCTGAGCGCATACCATTCGACTGTCCAGTGTTCTGCACACTGACCATATGTGTGCTTCATATTTATAAACATTTACCCATAGAGTTGTGTTATGTCAGTCAAATCCTTGCCAAATCTGTGAAGTCTGACATTACAACATCCCCCTTCATTGTCCACTGGCTTTTTCCATTCGGGATTGCCACAGTGGATCATCTGTTGCCATTTCTGCCTGTCCTCTGAATTCTGCTCTCTCACACCAACCATCTGCATGTCCTCTCTCACCACATCCAGAAACATTATCTGAGGCCTTCCTCTCTTTCTCTTACCTGGCAGCTACATCCTTACTATCCTTTTCACAATATACTCAGCACCCCTCCTCAGCACATGCCCAAACTGATATAATGCTGCCTCTCTAACACTGTCTTATATCTGTCCAACATGGCCTGAGACTGTCATATGCACATTGCTAAACCTGTGCACCCATGTCATACACAGTGCAAATCTTAACATCTGTAACTCTGCCATGTGCAGCTCTGACCCCTGCCTTTTTGTCAATGCCACTGTCTCCAACCCATATAACATAGGTGGTCTCACTACCCTCTTGTAGACCTTACATATCACGTTTACTGGTACTCGTCTGTCACATATCTCTCTGGACACTCTTCTCCACCCTCTCCATTCTGCCTGTACTATCTTCTACACCTGTCCTCCATAGTCCTCATTACTCTGAAATGTTGATCCCAATCATTTGAACACATCGACCTTTGCCAACTGTACTCCATTCATCCTCAACATTCCACTATCCTCCCTCTCATTCACACACAGATATTCTGTCCTAGTGCTGTTGACCTTCATTCCTCTCCTCTCTAGAGCAAATGCCCACATCTCCAGGTTCTCCAAAAGCTGTTTCCTATTCTCAATACAGATCACAATGTCATCTGAAAACAACATAGTCAACAGGGACTCCCGTATGGTCTTGTCTGTCAACCTGTCCATCACCATTGCAAATCAGAAAGGGCTCACAGCTGATCCCTGATGTCATCCCACCTACACCTTAAACACATCCATCAATCCCAATGCAGACATCCATGCTGTCACACCACCCTTATATATATCCTGTACCACTCTTACATATATGATATCTCTTCCACTCATGACTTCATCATACAATACCACAATTCCTGTCTAGGCAGCCTGTCATATGCTTTCTGTAAGTCCAGAGAGTCACAGAGCAACTCCTGACCTTCTCCGTATTCCACCAGTAGCAGTCTAAGAACAAACATTCCATCGGTAGTGTCCTTTTCACGCATGACACCATACTGCTGACCAGTACTCCTCACCTCCCTGTGTAACCTAGCTACCACTACTCTTACCCATAACTTCATGCTGTGACTGGTCAATGTTATTCCTCTGTAGTTATCACAGCTCTGCACATCAACCTCATTCTTAATACTGTACCCAAGCACTTTCTCTATACTCCTCATGCAACCTCACACTTCCCAAGATATCAGTAAACAGTCTGGCTAACACACCACTGCCATATCCCCTGAACAACCCCATGCTTCCACAGATGTGTAATGTGGACCAACAGGCTTGCCAGTATTCCACCATTGCACTTCCCGATTCACCATACCCACATCATCCAACCTTCTCTGTCTCATTCTCTTCATTCATCAGCCTCTCAAAGTACACTGCCCATGTGCTCAGCACACTCTCCTCATTTGTGAGTACATATACCTTATCATCCTTTATCACCCGTATCTGCTGCACATCTTTTCTAGCTCAGTGAATTTCTCCAGTCAATCAGTACAATTCCTTTCATCCCTCCTTAGTGTCCAACCTGCCACTGAACTCTTCATATGCCCATCTTCAGCCTTTGCCACCTCTCTCTTTGCCATGCACATCATCTCCTCATACTCATGCCTACTTTCCTCATCTCTCTGAAAATCCTACTCCTTCTTTCTCAACCTCTGTCTCTGTATACTGTCTAGTACTTCCTCAGTCCACCAAGTGCCCTTGTACTACTTCCTCAATCCACATGTCACCCCAAGCACCTGTCTGGCTTTCTCCCTTACCAGCTCTGCTGTACTTAACCAGATATTTGTCAGATTGTCACTGCCACCCAGTGCCTGTCTCAACTTTTCCCTGCACTCCACCTTACAAGCACACTTTTCCAGTTCACACCATTTGATCCTTGGTGCTGCACAAACACTCCTCCTCATCTTGATCACCAACATCATCTCACATACCAACATTCTCTGCTGCCTAAATACACTTTCCCCTGTCACCACTTTACAGTCTCCAATCTCCTTCAAGCTGGACCCCTCCTACAATGGATATATTCCACCTGTGTGCATCTTACTCCACTCCTGTATGTCACACTATGCTCCTCCCTCATGTTATAGCATGTATTCACCACAGCCATGTCCATCCTTTTTGCAAACTCCACTACCATCTCATCGTCTCTACTCCTTTTAACACCATACATACTCAGCAATTCCCCATCCCTTCTGTTCCCTTCACCAACATGCCCATTGACATATGTTGCAATGTCCAGTCTGTCACCTTTGGGTACAGTCATCACCATGTCATCCGATTGACATCGCATCTCTCTTTCTCATCCATTGTACAACCAACTTGCATAGCATATGCACTAACAACAGTCATTACACCATCAGCTTACAGCTTCAGAAACATCACTCTATTGGACACTTATGTCATCCTCCAAAAACACTCTTGGCATACTGTTCCTGCAGCAGAAGCCCTATCCCCTTCCACCTCCAGTCCACACCTTGATAGGGCAATTGTGACCTGCCTACCATACACCTAGCCATAATCCCCTTCCATGTGGTCTCTTACAAACACACAATATATCAACCATCCCCTGGCCATCATATTAGGTAACCTTGTCCCTATACCACTCATACTGCCAACATTAACAATTCTTACCCTCAATACCACCCTCCTAGCCTTTCCCATCTCTTCCTGTCATATGACTGTTGGACATCCTCCAGGGGATGCCTGTCAGTGCAAAGGATGCCGTGCTATTGAATGAATCTAGTATGTTACAGCAATATTGATACACTATCGCTGATTTTGTCCCATTGCACCCATGTATGCATGGCACCCTATAGATGTCCTGCTGTAACAGGTTGAGAGGGATATGAGGTATTAGCTACGCACATGTCAGTATAAGTAGGTGTATGTGTCCACCTCATGAGAACAGATATGGGATGCAAAATGTCAGTTAAAACAGCTGTACATGTTGTACATGTGTGTAATCTTAGTTACTGTGCACCCCAAAGAGTGACATTTCTACAGCTACTGGTTGTTGCATTGCCCTGACACAGCCATGGTTAGTACAATAAGCATGATTATCATTGCTAAATTGGAGAGGTGTCCAACTGTGTTATGACTTTGTGGCCATGCCCACTACAAACAATTGATTGAACACATACATGGCTGTATGGACTCAGCACTACCTTACTTGTCATACCTGCCTCCACCAACATAGAATAATCACCTTTGCTGGACAGCAGCATTACATAAACTACAGACTTGGTCCCTATAGTGGCTGTACAGGGCAAAATAGGGGCAGGGACCAACCTTACATCAAGTCAGCCATTGTCTGAACAAGCATATGAAGTCACAGGTGGATTACTGTAAGGCCAACTATGAGTACAAATTGGAGACACCCACCAGGGACAATCACATGGCCATCTTCCCATATGTCTGCAATCTTGGAGGCACCATACCAATCCAACCTGTAATGGTGGCCATTCAGATCACATACACACGCAACATAGCTACAGGCGACCTGATGCAGATAGGGTTAGGGCAAATATCCCCCCCCCTGACTCAGCATCACTATATGTGGATATGTACTGCACCCACACCCCTCCCCTCATCACCAGTGAGCAGTTACATATTGCCTACTGAAAGGCAACAAATGTAAGTATCCATGGGATGTCATATCATCCCTGTCTGCATCCTACATGTGCTCCCAGCTGCATTACATACTGTAGTCACACCAAGCTGCAGCACCATCCACACACCATCCACATGGAAGATGGCTAATGTCTTCCATTTACACAGACCTGAATGAGGAATGACAGATTATGCAAACAACTTGCCCTCACTGTGGGCAATATGACTCATCAGGACCAGGACAGCAATGCAAGCTGATACTGTGCTGATAGATTACAGGGGTATGGTGTGGTTGTGAGTGGTGTGTACTGGTATGGTTGTGAGTGTTGGCTACTGGTATTCAAGGTACATATGCAGGTGCTGGATATACTGTTGCCAAATGTATGGGGTCCTGTGATGTGTTTTTCTGTTAGTGTCTACCAGGTGCAATGTCACATCGCCAGTGGAAGACCTTTTCACCAGCAGAATGCAACCTGATAATGGAAGCCATAATACAGAACCACACAGTACTGTTGGGCCGAGAGCAGCAACATCTGTGGGAGAGGAGCACCCTGATGGATGACCTTGTCCATAGGGGAAAATTAGGTGTGCCTGCACACACGTAGATATGAGGAGGTGTGGCATCATGCCACCAACCTCATACACCATGCCTGGCAAAGGGCTGCTGCTGTGGCCAGGGACCCCACAACCACAGGTGGGAGCCCAGCCATGCAGCCCCCACTGACACCAAATGAGGAGCTCCTTACCAAGTTTTGACCACCCATCACAGTACGACACCAGGGTACAAAGCCCCACTTGCTGGAGGTGGGTGGCACCCACACAATGGACAAGGAGCATGCAGGTAAGGTCCCAGTGGGGATTAGTAGACTACTGTATGAGACATACATTTATCTGTACAGTATCTACATGCATGTGCCAGGTCAGATTGCAGTTGTGGATGGGGATTTCTAATGCTCAGAAGTGCAATCTATGGTGAAGGACAGCAAATTGTGTAGTATTGGGTGTTGTACTGCAAATGTGCAGACATGCTGCATCCATCCTTTACCAAGGGCACATATGAGTCTGCTGATAATACCTCTCTCCTACAACTACATAGGTCACTCTGGTCTGCATATGGGAGAGCAGCCTGAAGCTGGTGAGTATGGAATGCTTTGGCAATACCCCAGGCATGTGGAGGACATGATAGTTACCATGCACACAACTATGACTAATAGCCATATTGCTTTATGTGCATGTTCACTTGTGGTGGGGTTAATTGTGTTGCATCACAGTGGTCACCACAGGAACCTAGCTGAAGAGAAGGTAACATTTCTGTAGGATACCTCACAACCTGTCAGTGCAAGACATCTGGACAGACACCTGCAAAATGTGTTGGACAAACTGACTTAGGTAGGGACATGTGTGAAACATTACTGCTATACAGTGGATATAAAATGTATACATTCACCTGTTAAGATGTCATTTGTTTCTGATATATACTGATTGAGACCACAATATGTCAGTCCACACCTTTCCCAACATTTTAATGTGACCCATGACAAAAACAATTCACTTGTAAAACCAAGCATCTGGACTCATGTATTGCACCTACAAGCCTGGACAAGTGTGATGCTAGCAGACATTGTGTCAGTATGCTGTTTCAGTCAGGTATGATACCTGATGCTGCCATATGTGTCAGGACATTCATTATGGCCTATTTGGCAACTATATCACATACATGGGCATTGTTAAGGCAGACAGAGCACTAATAGGTTCCAAACATCTGGATGTTCCAGACACATCTGTACAGAGGACTGGTATGGCCTGTACAATGGTTTCACATGCTGCATGTGAGGCAGATGCCATTACCACTCTATATAAAGTAATGGCATCAGGAGGTGGTCACCTGCCATGTATAGTACACACATCAAACTGGTATCAGCCACACAAGATATGATCCACACACACCAGTATTGAGATTAGAACTCCTACCTATTTATGTCTACTATAGTTTTACACAGTTAGCAGATGTGCCACGAAGCTTACACAATTTCACCTCATCCAAAGATACATGTAAAGTGAATGACATCAACAGGAGTACTAAATTAGGATGAGTATGGTGGTACACAACTCAAAATGGTATTACCTTCACACTAGATAATTCTCACACAAACACTTGCCAGTACTGAGATTAGGACTCCTGCCTATCTAGTTATTTGTATTATGGCATGACGCAGTTAGCAGATGTGCCATGCAGCTTACACAATGTCACCTTGTCCAAAGATTCTTCTAAGGTGAATGACATCAACAGGACTACTAAACTGGAGTGAGGGGAAGTATAAAGGGTGGTACATAAGTCAAAAATGGTATAACCCACACAGTACATGAGTCTCACACACACACACACACACACACACACACACACACACACACACACACACACACACACACACACACACACACAGTTGCCTGTACTGGGATTAAAACTCCTGCCTATCTAGTTATGTCTACTATAGTGTTACACAGTTATTAGATGCACCACGGAGCTTATACAATATCACCTAGTCCACAGACACTTCTAAGGTGAATGACATCAACAGGGTACTAAATTGGAGTGAGGGGAACTGAAAAGGGTGGTACACAAGTCAAAATGGCATAACCCATACAATACATCATTCTCACACACACACACACACACACACACACACACACACACACACACACACACACACACACACACACACACACACACACACACACTTGCCAGCATTGAGATTAGAACCCCTGCCTATTCAGTTATTTGTACTATAGTGTTACACAGTTCCTGCATGTGCTACAGAGCTTACTGGACTTACAACTGGCCAAAGGTGCTGATAACTGCACAGCTGAGGTAAAGTACTACAGGTGGCAGGAAGTCTGCCTTCACTTTCTCTCATACATCTTGCTAGTTCTTTCTGTCTTGCACTTCAAATAGCATTATAGTTTTACACTTCAACAGGTTATTGTATCAATAAGTGTAGCACACCTGGGAGCCATCAGCAGTACTTGTTCATCACAGAATTAGCCCCAGTACTTACTACTAATGACCACCCCTCCTGGCATGATTGAAGTGTGGTTTTCTGTACTTTCACCCATTAACCTGGTGCACTTGTCCATTCTGATGCACTGTTGCAACTGCCTCATGTACACAGACAATCCTCTCCGCTAAACTCCAAACAATCAGACCAGTGAGAGTTACCCCTATATCACCAATTGTGGTAATATGCACTCTCCAGCAAAGACTGGACTAGCTGGTCAAGAGGATAAATCAACACCTGCACCACACCATGTGGACCACATAGCTCACCACAACACCCACTATGACAGCCCTGACATACACTGAAAAGCTGCACAGCCACCTTCACAGGGGCACTCAATGGACATTTACACAAACAGCACAGACCAGCAAGACAGAGACCCACTCAGACACCATGACATAGCACATGCCAAAGGACACATACATCACCTACACAGTCTGCCCCTCAACCTAAGCTCCTAAGGCTGACCAACTTGCACAATACAGTGATCATGGGTGGCTCAGTACTGTGACAAACAGATCTCCCACTCACTATGTTGATTATGGAAGAGGTTACAGTCAACTGTCTATCACGTGCCAGCATCCAACACATTACACGCCCAGTCAGGCTACTCCACAACAGCTACAAGTATCACTCTGTCATCATCCATGTAGGTGTGAATGACCTGAGACACACCTCCCTGGGCTACATGACAAGAGACATGGTTGAACACTTGGATTATGTGGTACAGGCAGGTGTGACAGTAGCCTTGAGCAGTATACTGCCATCACCCAGAATGATGCTGCAGTACTATCAACAGATAATTGACTGCAACATTGGCTTATGTGGTGTGTGTCATTCTCAGGGGATCCAGTATTTCTCTGCTTGGGATAACATGATTGACAGACCTCAATGCCTTGCCAGAAATGTTCTAAATCTGTCAACCCAGGGGTTTCCAGGTACAGGGTAAGTGTCTTGCCACCCCTATAGTGCCTTATTAGGCAGCATTCCAAATCAAATTACCACCGCAACAGCTAGACATGTATGCAATCTGAGGGTCATGCTGCTCAACCGCACTTGTCAGAGTAGAGGACATTGACATTTGTGCTGTAATGGAGACATGGTTCACAGCAGCAGACAGCAGTCCTGCACTAACAGGCTATGACACATTCCACAGCTGTCAGCACCAAAACATGGACCACTCCTCCACAGGTGGTGTTGCCTCCATATTCATAATGGATATGCACACCTCCAGACTAGTATCCCAGCATAATGCATTGGAGGTACTTCCGGTAAAACTGACTTCGGGGAATAAAGCAATCCACACCATAGCTTGCTATCAGTCCCCAGCTATGTCCCTAGACTGTCAATGCACATTCCTCAACACCCTGGCATCTATGAAGGTCCAACCCAATACTGACATAGTAGGAGTTTTCAACTACCCTTCCACCACCTGGGGAAAGTAGTCAAGCACAAATACACTGGCCCAATGTTTCATGAATTCATCAGTTCCAATGCCATGGATTGGCTCATACTGACCCCCAGTAGAGGATGCAATAGCCTTGACCTGTCGATTACTTACATATGGGACTGTTGCTCAACCACAGTTGTCAATCCCTACCAGGTCAGACCAAACATAATGTAATCAGCATGGAGCTCAACATCTCACCCACACCCCCCACAAAGGTAACCACCTTGCAAAACCTCTCCAATGCTGACATTGCAGTCATAAAAACAGAGGTGGATGACTTCACTGTGCTCATGCCAATGGGAAATAGCTGCATGAATGTCACATCATACACATATGCACTGCACAAGCATGTACATGAATGCATGGTAATAGCCATAGCCAACAGAACACAGACACTTGCCTCCAAACACCAAAAGCCAATGTGATGGTCCCCTACCATTACTAAAATGTACAACAGAAGGAGGACACAGTTGCAGATAAAGGTGGTATCCCAAGACTAGTGAACTGCCTTATTAGCCTCAGACACAACTTGGGATCCCTCATGGTATCACCTGCAGACAGCTATGAAGGCAGAATTGCAGCAGACACTGACGACAATCACCAAAGCCTTTGATAGTTATATCAACAACCTCCACAGCAATAACCACAACTGCTGTGAGTCACTGCACAATGCTAATTCCTATTCTGAGATAATAGATATTGGCCACAGTCTTGCCAACACATTCCAGTGCCAGCTTTACCCCTCTCTCCCCCCAAGGGAACAATCACAATGGCAGATGAATGCCAGGCACCCAGCATTACTGCAGGTCAGGTTAGACCTGCATTGTCCACAGGCAAGGCTACAGCTTCCATGGGACCCCAACATATCTGTGGCTGTGTTCTACATGACATACAAAGTTACCTGGCACCACATCTGTGTCCTGGTCAGTCACAACCTCATTTCAGGCTTTGTCCTTCCAAAATGGCACACTGCTACAGTCATCCCTCTCCATAAAGTGGCAGCATCTACAGACCCTGGGGATTATTGGGCCCTTAGCCTAACAAGTCTACTATGTACGGGTATGGGCGCATCATCAGCGACCTGATTGCTTAAGATATGGGTGATCTCCTAACTCTGGACCCCACGCAGTTTGGCTTTGTGAATGGCAGATCATGCCTACTCAACCTTGTTGACATCTTTCAGTGAGTCACCAGGGCTGTGTATGACATTAAGGCACTGCATACAGCCTACCTCAATCTGGCCAAGGCTTCTGAAACCATTCTTCAGTCAGGGATTATTGATAAACCCAACAAACTAGGCATCAACCCCTATATCAGTGGGTGGTTTGCAAATTTGTTCACAGAATCCACAGTGTGACAGTGACAAACTCCAAGTCAGACTGACAAGCAGTCATGAGTGGAGTCCCACAGGGATCAGTACTGGATATTGTCCTGTCCAGCATCTACTTCTCAGGAGTCCAGCCCAACACAGAGGAAGTCTGGCTGACCAAGTTTACAGAGAACTGCAAGCTGGGAGCTATCATGAACTCCACAAGTGATGCAGACATCCTCCAGAAAGGCCTCACTGAGACCTATGAGTGGTGTGGAAACCATGGCCAGCAGCTTAACACCACAAAATGCATCATCATCCCCTTTGTAAAGCACTCAGTTCCCACTATGTTCCACATCAGTGGGAGCCCAATGAACACTGTAGGCATTACAAGAGATCTGGGGACACAGGCTGGCATCACCTTCTCCTTCAAGCACCACATTGCCACTGTGATCAGGAAGTCCTTCTAGATGGCACATTGCATTACCAAGGGTTTTGCATCCAGGAAGACAGAGGTAATGATCTCTGTCTACTATTCCCTCATTAGACCACTCCCCATGTATTATGGCCCATTTGCCATGTACCTCACTAGACACCTGCTACAGCTGGAGAAGCCACAGAAGCACCTCACAAAGGGGTTCCTATGCATTAAACACACATCCTACACAGACACACAGAAGACCCAAGCTATTCTCTGTGTCATATCACCTAATTAGAAGCTATCTGTGCTTGACTTACAAAGCCATGTCTGACCCAGTTGGTGTAGAAATGCTACATATAAATCCATCCACACCACACACTGTAGAGACCTCTACCTCAGTACCACAATCACCACAACATGCTGTTGGGACAGGTCCCTCACCAAGAGACTGCACATGCCCTGGAATACACTTCCCATACATGTCATGCAGAGCACCTAGCTGACTCTGTTCCAGAGAAATCTTGATGAGTGGATGGGTAATAGACAGTTCAACCCAAGGATCACTGCAGTGGCTATACTTGATACAGGCAATGGGATGTAACATTGAGTGGCACAATAGCAGGTTCCTTCTATGTGCTAGGCTTGTTAAGGCTCCAGGGCCATTACCTACTACACACTTGTGAACCTATAAAGGGAATGACATCAGCAGGACTGATAAAGTATTGCAGTAGGTGTTAAACATATCAAAATACTTTGTGCTATAAACAGGCACACACACACTTGCCAGATGTGAGAGTAGAACCCATACCTAGCTAGTGATTTGTACCATAGTGTTACACAGTTTCTGTACATGCTACAGAGCTTACTGGGCGGAGACTTGTCCAAAGGTGCTGATATAGGGAATGACATCAGCAGGACTGATAAAGTAGGACAGTGGGTGGGAACATATCAAAATACTTCTACTTACAAACATACATACCCACACACACACATTTGCTGGATACAAGAGTAGATCCCCTGACAAACTAGTCATTTGTACTACAGTGTTAAGCATTTATCACACGCACTACTGAACGTACAGGGCTGACAGCCGGACAAGGTTGCTGATAAGGGACTAACATCATCTGGACTGACAAGGTGGGTAACTGTGAAGTGTCCTGGGTGGGAATGGCATAAAACTGTTTCACCTATAAACAAACAAACACACAAGTCCATAAATCTTGCATATACAACTGTCATACACACTTCTACATTTGCCAGGACTGAAATTAGAACTCCTACCTAACTAGTTATTTGTACTATCATATTATGCGGTTATCACACATGCCACAGAGCTTATGGGGTTGAAGCCTGATGGAAGGCTCTTCTAAGATGAATGATATCTGCAGGACTGCTAAAGTAGGGAAAGGGGAAGTATACTGGCTTTGAATGGATCCAAAAGCTTTAAGTTGTGAATACACACACACTTTTACATTTGCCAGAATTGAGATTAGAACTCCTACCTAACTAGTTATTTGCACTATAGTGTTATGCAGTTATTGCATGCACCACAGACCTTATGAGGCTGGGCCTAACAAAAGTGACTTCTATGGAAAGTGCACTGGGTGGGGAAGGCCTGTTCCTTCCTAGATCCTAGGACTGCTAAGGTGGGGCAATAAGAAGTGCACTGGGTGGGAAAGGCCTGTTTATTCCTAGATCCTACTGACATTTCTCTAAGTGTATGAGCATGCCCAGTGTGTCCTTCTATAGTAATTGTGAGACTCCATTCCAGGGATTGTTGTACTCCAGTCTGGTTTGTTTTGTGCTACAACCATACCTCTCAATCTGTTGGTGCAGGATATCTGGAGATAGACTATCAAACTGTTGGGACAATGGGCCATAAAATGATTGTGACAATTTCTCTCAGTAATGTATGGGTTGCTAGGGTCACAGGGCTTGTTTTAGCAGACATCTGTCATATATGCCATTTGACACTGTCATGTATTGTTTCAGTACCTTGTGACATACCTCCTCAGATCATCAAAGTGATTTACCAGAGGATTACAGGATTGATGATGCACACACAAAGTTTATGGGCCAAATGCATTCTTGCACAATCCAGCCTTTTGAGGGGTGTTCCTACAAGCAATTGACTGCTGGTGCTGTGGAAATGGTCCAGCACCTTGGTGATATATTACAATGGTGGAATCTATGCACATTTATGTTCAGGCCTGGACTGATTTCCAGTCCATAGTTGGGTAATATAAGTCAGACAGGATCAGGGTGACAAGCAGATTCCAGATAGATTTGTAGGGGATAGGATATGTGGGGGGTGTCCTAGGAATATATGTTTGCCTGTAGCTACCAGTACTTTGCATTGGGCTCTCCTCAATGGTTGACTGCACTTGAAGGGTCTTGTGTGTGTCAGACTGTTAGACCAGCCTGGAGGTGTGTGTTTGTCACACATATATATGTATGGTCCACCTCATTTTGCTTGGATGGCCACATCTTGGGGTCAGGATGTTGCATAGGATGAGTGATCAGGGAGGGGTGTGTTACTCACCATGGCTGTGGTTCAGGGTTCTCTAGGTGTAGACATGTCACTATCTTCCAGGGTTAAGCCTGCCTGCAGTGAGTGCATTCCCATGTTTAAACTCCTAGCCCTACCTATTGACTGTACAGAGTATCACCGAATGTCCACATCCATGACTCATATATCTTGTTGGTTACACAAACAAGTGTAGTTTTCCAGCAAATGTGTTTTGTGAGTCACTCAGGGTTGAAGTCAGATATTACTGACAGTTGACATTGCAGTTTCAGACTTTGTACCCATCAGACATTTCATGCTACTACAAATCATTCCATCAACTTTATAACATTATTAGAGCAGTATTTCACAGGTGTTCTTCTCTTTGAACCTTCATCACCCCATTATTTATGGCTGTGTCCCGATTTCTGGCTCCCTGAGGCTGGCAGGTTTGCTCCTAGCAGTTGTCAGCATAGCCTTTCTTTGTATTTTGTGGACTGTGTTATGTTGGTGTTATGGACCTCATGACAATCCCTAAAGGGCACTGTGGGTGAGGCATAGGCATTTGCCAGAGGCCTGTAGATGAGGTGTGACAGATGCAGGCCATCTGTAGCAGGGCAGTGCATTCTGATAGGTTCATAGGTTCCTACTAGGTTATCTGCTCTAGGGCATTTATAAGCCAAGCCAGAGTGTGTTTGGCTTTCACCACCCATTTTAAATTAATTTTGCTATGCCCTTTTTCGAGGTTAGTATACTGTGCCTCTGTCTAACAGTGACACAGAAGTGATACCCAGGGTAAACCTACGATCTCCCATCCACTCATCAAGATTCCTCTTGAAGAGAGTCAATGAGGGACTCTGCCTAACCTGGACTGGGATTTTATTCCAGAGTGAAGGGAGCCTCTGGGTTATGAATCTGTCCCTCCAGCATGTCCTATTTATTTCAATGCTGAGGTTCAAGTCTCTCAAGTGCGTAGCTCGATGGGATTTGGATTTTCTGAGGTGCAGCATGTCCATTAATTCCGGGTTGGACATGGCTTTATACGTCAGGCACAGATTGCCTCTGAGCAGGCAGTATGCCACTGAGTAGAGCTGGAGTTTCTTTAACCAGGCAGCATATGGCATCTGTTTGAGCCCTTTGATCCTCTTGGTGAGGTACTTTTGGGGTCTTTCCAGTTGCTGCAGGTGTCTGGTAAGGTACATCCCAAAAGGGGCATTGTACTCAATTATGGGCCTGATGAGGGATGAGTAAAGAGGCACGATGACCTCCCCTGATCTACATGTGAATCCCTTCATGATTAGGTGGGCTATATAACATTTTTTCTAACCACTTTGGCCACGTGGTTGTCAAATGAGAGATTGCTATCAACTTGGGTCCCCAGGTCCCTAATTGCTTCTTCTGTACTTAATGGATCATATGTTCCCAGGCTGCCGATAGGAGACACCTCTGGGATGGCATCAGTAAGTTGACTGTGGGTGTTACTGACAATTGCTTTCCATTACTATTGCTCCATCAGTCTGGGTGACAGCTAGATGGTGCTTAAGTCTAGGAATATGTTACTGCATTTCTATGGGACTTTGGGAGGGTGACACAACTGTACATGATAGACATCTGCACAGACTGTGTTGATATTTGCTTAACATTTTGGTCCCATGTAGCATAATGGTGTGCCCTATCTTTCAGACTACAGGCATAACATTATCAACCACAGGTCAGATTGTTTTAGCATAGACATTTGCAGTTTCAGACTTTTACCTTTCAAAGCCATACTGCTACTGCCAGACCTGCTGTGCTATCACTGTGTAAAGGTCTGTGGGTGGGGATTTCATGGATGTCACCATGTGGGGGCCTTTGTCAAAGAATTCTGTATGGTTGTCTACAGCTGATCTGCTGTGTGGGTTTGGTGGTGTGTATGGGACCCCCACTTTGACATCCATGCATGTGACCTATGACCCCCCCCCCCCAGTTATTTGGCTCACCACATATACTGCAGTGGTATTTGTTGACTAGGGTGGTACTGCATGGTGTGGGTAGGGCAGTACTGTGGATACACATTCTGCTGTCTCACAGAGCTATCATTTGTCTGCTGCTATTCCAGTTAGCCACCCCATTCCCTTACATGTTTGATCAATACCATAGATATGCTATCAGAAAATTCCACTCCATTAGTTTATTTTGTTACAGAGACTGGCTTACCTTGTGCCTGTGGCTGTTGTGAGGGTGGTGCTTGAGGGCTGACTATGTTGGATGCATTCAGTACACTGCCTATACATGGTCAGGTATAGGTTGTCTATGTTTGGCATCCATTTTACTGTGTGTGCGAAACACAGAGAGAGAGAGAGAGATCAGTCCCTGGGGCCCTACAGTGTCAGTGTATGTGCTATGCATTGCCTCTTTGCCAAGGCCAGGGCATACTGGGCACACCTCCATCTGCCTACAGGGGCAGGCTCAGGATGTGCCTCCTCCGAGTCACTCTGTGCCTGTGGAGGCCTTGGCAATAGTGGGGGGCTGTGTGGCCCTTCCCCATTTTGCTCCTGCTGCAGCTGTTTCTGCAGGATCATATTGTGTAGCATGGTACATACTATGAACATGCGTGCACATGTGGCTGGAAAGTACTGCAAGGCTCTACCGGATATGTCAAGGCAGTGGAACCGTGACTTGAGCATCCCAAACACATGCTTTATAATGATCATGGTTTGTGCGTGTGCCTCATTATGGTGTACTTGTGTGGGTGTGTGTGCATTTCTGATGGGTGTTATCATCCACGGCTCCAGTGTGTAGCCAGCATCCCCCACTAAATGGCCATACAGGATGTCCCCACTGAAAAACGACTGATACAGTTGTGAGGAATCACAGATGTGGGAGTCGTGATAGCTTCCAGGGCAACCAGCACACACATTCATGATAATGCCCTGGGCATCGCACACAACCAGACGGTTTATGGAGTGGAACCCCTTGTGGTTTATGTAGACCCTACCCGGGTCACCAGGTGGTGCTTTGATGTGGATGTGCGTGCAGTCTATGGCACCCAGTACCTCCAGGTAGTCTGCTACACAGTGGAAGAGATGCAGATTGCGGGTCCTCTCCTCATGGGTGGTGGGGAATTTAATGTGCTCCTTGGCATATGGTCACATGGCATCCAGGAATTGGTGGAGTATCCCAGACACAGATGCCTGTGAGACCCCCATGATATCCCCAGTTGGTCTTTGGAAAGAACCTGTAGCTGGTATTCTTAGAGTTACACATACCTTGGAATCTACTGGGATGGGTTTGCCTTTGTTTGTTCTGGATGTGAGGCGAGGCCGGCACAGCTCCACAATTATCTGCAGTATGTCCCTGTCCACCCTGTAGCATTCTGCTATCTCCAGATCATGTAGCCCCTGGTAGATTACCCTGGGCCTGAACACTCTTCTGCTCCTCCTCATAAGCCTGGGGCAGTTGTCAGCATTGTCCTCTTTACTACCCTCAGCCTCTTGCACATACTGATGTATGACAGTGACAGCAGCCCCTAACACTTTTAGTATTGTCAGTTAAAATTTCCCCGTCTGTGTACACCGGTGGTGTAGAGTTTGTGGGAAAAAAACAGAGTGAAAGGTGTTTGCATAGTTTATAGTAGTGTGCTGCAGATGCTGCCTGTGTGATTGGCTGAGTATGATACATTCCACCTGCCAACTCTATTACTTGTATTTGAGTGCATCTATTCTGCTATTTCCCTTTTTTTTTCTTGTTCCACTTGCCATTTCCTGTATTTTTTTTATTTTGTGGTTTAAATCCTGGTGAGCACCATGCATACTCATTTAGGCGAGGTAAACAAGGCTATACAGCCTCGGACACACCCCCTTGCTTACATATACACAGTGCTGTTTAAGACCCGGTGCGCGCTGTGCAAACACGTTTTGCTGGAGTAAACAAAGTTATACAGCTTCAGATGCACCCTCTTGCTTAGCTGGGCTTAGCTAAGCACAAACCCAGGCAACAGTGCTCCAGTGTGCTTACAGCAAGCATGACACACCCCTTTTTATGTTAGTTGCCCCTCCTGCCTACATGATTCTATTCTAGCACATACACAAGTGCAGGGTTTGGACTTAGAATATTTTGTGCCTTAGCCCATAGATACTGCACTGACATGAAGCCTTTCCCCTTGATAACCACTGTTCCCAGGTAGTGTTTTGATTCTGCATGTCATAGACTATAATGGGAAAATGCAGATTTTCTTTAAACTTGGGTTTCCACATTTTTTTTTATTTTCAGCACAATCATGTTTGCGAGCTGCTGTGATATGCTTAAACAGCCGAGATCAGCCACAAAAAAAATATATATTTTTTATTAAGATTAAACATTTATTCATGTCAATGGCCATATATTTGGCCATTGGCATGCCTACAGATGTGAATACATGCTTTTATTTGTGCTGCCATGCCTCCATTTTCTTTTTTGCAGAAATGTGTTCAGTTAGTAATTGAACACATTTCTGCACTGACACTATTCCTGCACAGAGACCTGGCAGCTTCCTCAGTCACTAATTCACCTAATTTTCATGGTTTTCACCAGCAAATGAGGTGATTAGCATGCTGCACAGACTTCCATGCAGAAATAGTGTAGACAGGCTCATGCATATCAGATAAGCTGTTTCCTGAATCGCTCAGTGGCCAAACTCTGTGCAGGAGCTGCTACACTGTTCCTGCATGGAGTTTTAGCTTTCCTGAATCCCATGGTGTATCTTATATAGTGTATATCATGGAGATAGGTAGGGTAAAACAATAAAAAAGATAGTTGTGTGCACAACTCCGAGGAGAAAAAGTGCCCAATCCTAGTGCATGCACTGGTGCAAGGACTGGAAAAAATGGCAGAATCCTCAAGACAGGGAAACATTCCTACAATGGGGTTAGGCCAGGCTCAGGTGGAGGATGCCCCCCACCCCATTGATGAAGGAAGTAGCAGTCTACAAAAAACACAAAAACTAACAGGCCCCAAAAAACCCATAAACATGACAGAATGGACAATTTAGGATAAGGAAGAAATTATATATTCTTACTATTAGGCAAGAAGCCCAGAATTTCCAGAAACAATATATTAAAAAAGATTAAGAGAGAAATTAAAGGAAAGAAAAATACTTGTACAAGAAAAACTGTCAAAAGCTTCAAATGCAAGTTTGTGCTCATTAATATGACAGATCCATGAAAAACATTCTGTAGTCAAAGAAACATCAGGCTGCTTGGAAAAAGGAAGTGACAGATGAAGTGCAAAAATATAAAGAACACAATCCTGAGATTTTTTTAAGATAAAAAGAATCGTGGACATAGGAAAGAAAAAGAGATCTGATACAGTGTAATACTTATACAAAGGAGAAAGCTAAACTAATCAATTAAAAAAAAGCAGCTCAAATGATATTTGAAGAGAAATACAGGCAAAGGCACCCAGATATGAATAATTACACAGTACAAAAAATAAGACCAGAAGGGGGGGGGGGGGTAAAACACAAGATTAGGAATGTAGAAGTTAAACAAATAGAAGGTGAAGTTATGGAATACCTGTGAAGTAAAGAATTTAGTGTAGAAAGTCTAACACATATGTCACAACATGATGGAACGAGTCCCCAAATTAAGGATAAAGAGGTGGAGCAGGAGACATATGAAGAAGACATATGGCCATGGGAAACAAAAAGAAATGTGATATTGTGCAAAACTACGAATAACAAACAGAGCAGTAAGAACCTGAGTGACTCTGAACTAGTGTAAAAACAGATAAACTTTAATAAAATATCACAAATAAACTCACAAACCAAATCAATAAACATAAGCACTTTCATCCTATATCATAACAAGACTTCATCAGATAAAACTCATTTAAATTACATCCATTTAAATATACCATTCACATTTTTGTAATAAAATGCTTTACCAAATCAAAATACATGTTAAAACCAGTCCCCTAAAACAACCAGTCAGACACATACATTAAGCCAAATAAGCCAAGCCTCCATTCTCCCAAAATGAAAGTAAGAGCCACATTACAAAAAAAAAAAAAAAAAAAAAAAAAAAAAATATATATATATATATATATATATATATATATATGTATATATGTGTGTGTGTGTGTATATATATATATATATATATATATATATATATATATACATATATATATATATATATATATATGTGTGTGTGTGTGTGTGTGTGTGTGTGTGTATATATATATATATATATATATATATATATATATATATATATATATATATATGTAAACAAAATTTTATTAAATATCTTTTTAAACTTTCAACCTTAAGACACTAGAGAAATAGCAGTGCTCATTTAAACTAGGTTATTCAGTCGCATTCAAGACTAGCTCTCAATACAGTTCTTCTTTGTCTAGGTAGACTGCCCAAGGTCCACCCCTTTTGTTATGATCTATTTTTTGAATAACCACAAACTTGAACCAATGATCTCCATTAGTTAGAACATTGTTAGTAAGAGCGCTATTCTCTTTTCTTTTTTTTATTTCATAAATATGTTCCTAAATACGCTCTTTTAGCATTCGTTCTGTTTTCCCAATATAGTAAGCTTCGCAAAGTTGACAAAGGGCAGCATAGATCACCACTTTAGTACAAAAATCATATCTATCCCAAAAGTCAAATTTAAAATCAAAAATACATAAATTATTACATACCAATATGTATTTACAAAAATTACAATGACTGCATTTATGCATAGCACAACTGTGGTGGTGGTGCTGCAGTAGCGTTGTCGCCTCACAGTAAGGCATTGTCCTGTTCGATTCTAAGCTACAGCGTCTTCTGCGTGGAGACATGCATGAATGGGCATACCTTCGTTGATGTGCATCAGGGCTGGCAACTCAGTACATAAAAATCTACTGCCAATCATTAGCAGACCGGAGTTCCGCTGTGGCGACCCCTAACCGGGAAAAGCCAAAAGACACAAGAACAACAACAACAACAACCATTAAAAGCATCTTTATTATGACTAATAGAACATTCTAATATAGATTTAATACAAATACTCTTTTTCTAAACAATGTAAGGATGATCATCCATTTTCCCTCTCAACTAATTGTCATTTCTCATTATTGCCCATTTTTTTTTAAATAACTTGTCTAATCATATCACGTTCCAGGTTAAATGTGGTCACAAAGGCATATCCAAACCTTCCATCCATTTTGTTTCCAGATGGAATCACTGGTTCAAGGACACTATACTGATCTAAAATCGGCTTATAAAAGCCAATATTTCTCTTACACACTACTTTGTCCTTTGAGTCATTAATACATTCAATAGGATACCCCCTTCTTAGGAACATGGAGCATAAATTCTCACATTCAGCCTGGAAATCAGTATCTCTAGTTATCATCCAGCAGAGCGTATGAATTGCCCCTTTACCACTGATTTTTTTTCTGTACCAGGTGTGTAAGAAAGACTTCTTTCAGAAAATAGATGAGAGAAAACCAGATGTAGTAGTCCATGAAAAGAAGACAAAAGAAGCAGTAGTCATTGAAATTGCTACACCCAGTCATAACAGTTTCTTATGTACAGAGAGACACAAAGTCATAAAATACCAGGACTTACATGCAAAATGAAAGTGAAGTCGAAGAAAGATACCCAAACAGCTCCAATAGCAGTAGGAGCAACGGGTCTTATAAAAAGAATTTACAGTCATATTTAGATATCCTACCTATACATGTAAGTCCATATGAATTACAGAAGGAGTCAGTTTTGGGCATATTGAGAGATGTGAGAAGAGAACCTTTGGTTGACATCAAAGATGAAACAATACTAATTTCACAAACTTTAATCATACCGTGACTCAGGAATGGGGGTCTATTTCCATCATGGTATTAGAAACCCAAAGCCCTTTGAGAAATTAAACCATCATATAATATATTGTATTGTGAGACACAAAATAATAAAACACCAGAATTGGCATGTAAAAACAATAGCAATGTGGAATAAAGATACTCAGTTTCAATAGTATTTGGAGCAACGGAACTAATAAAAAATAATTTTCAAGCATACTTAAATATGCTGCCATCACATACAACCCTGTATGAACCATGGGTTGTTAACAATACTAGGCACAATGTGGTTGCTGAAAGGAGCACTGCTAGCTAACTTCAAAGACTGAAGCAATACTAATTTCATGAACTCTAATAGTACATTGACTTAAGAATGGAAACCATTATCATCAAGTTATTAGAAGCTCAAAAGATTTGGAGAAATTAAAAAGAGAGAAACAATATGCATTATTCAAATCATAAGTAATTAAATGGTCCTCTCCTCCTCTCTATATTTCCTACAGTTTTTTGATAAATAGTAAAACTGCATTTGCATCGTGCCTTTTCCCACCCCATACAGAATTGTAATCATGTTTTACTCTGAATTATATGCAGTATTTCCCCCAATACTTTACTGTCAGAATTCAGCAATGCTACTGGTATTCAGCTGTCAGAATCTCTTCAGTTTTTCCAAATAAACCTAAATATGCCCCTACCCATTCTTGTATCTGGCATCCATTCTGTAAACCATTCTTCCATTATGCCAGCTAAAATATTCTACTACAAGTTTGCCAAACTAGAATAGTAGCCATAAGGAATCACATCCTTTCAGGAACCACTTATTTTTTTTTAACTTCTTGAAAGCTAGAGCACTGTCATTGCTGCTAATATTATCATATAACAATCTCCATCTGCTGAGTGAAGGTACAGAGGGACAAAGCCCTGACTATAGCCAAGGTAACCAGTGTTAGATTAGTGGCTTTGGTGCTTGTTGGCACAGGCAGGGAGGATGGATGCACCCATTTAGGAGGGAGGAATTGTGGTGCCATCCAGCTTGCACCCATTTTCTGCTGACACAGCCTCTGCTTTAGGGTGGAGACATGTCAGATGTGTGGAACCAGTGTAGAGAGGATGTGGGTATGACTGCACACATTAGTGACATTAGCCTTTGTCAATGCAAGTGGAGGAGGAAACAAAAGGGCATAGATGGTTCTTGCAGTGATGCAAGTGCTCATGTTCTCACTGGGGGAGGGGATAGGCCATTCACAGTAAAAGTTCCCTTATGCCGGTGAAAACACAAACGACTGCAAAGTTTGCCTGTATGACCACCCCTTGATGGCTGTCACCTCACTATATTTGGCATTTCCCATCACTTGGGAATACATGGAGTCCAGTAGTAGGAGGAACAACCTTGATATTTGGCTGGTGGAGTGAGAAAATTATACAATAAAATGAGTGTTTCTTCCAAATTATTTTTCTACTGTTTTACTACCTTTGCCTCTGACATATGCTGTTTTCAATGTTCAGTGACATTCACCCTATAGTGGGAAGTGGTCCACAGCTAACTGCATATGTAATATGGGTAGTTTAGGGCGTATATACTGACTGTATAGTAAAAAGGAATTGTCACTATCTGGGGAAGAACAGTGGAATGCATGTCCAGGTGATAAGCAGCTGTATAGAAGGGCATGTGACTGATATGCAGGATGAGACAGCCATAGCTGGGTAGCACAACACAGTTTAATGATGCTTAAAGGTGGCTGCTACTGATGCAAAGTATTTGGGGGTATGATTGGCAGATGTGATAGTATGGTACCAGCATTCAGAAATGAATGACAATACTGTATTTGTGATCATGGATTAATTGCTTTCTGTATGGTATGATAAATATGACAAGCAATTTTTTTGGTCTTCAGTTTTGAAAGAAGTCACTTTTTGGGGGGGTTTACTTTGAGACAGGATGTTTTTTATTTGTACCTCATCTTAAAGCTGAGGGAGTGCTAGATTGGGGACTGCATACGGCACCAGGTAATCCATGTATGATTCTGCTGATGTGCATCACTACCACTCACAGTCATCTAGATACCCCACTGTGGGCCAGCACAACAAAGTGCTAACCCAGCTCATCATATACATGTAGAATAAAGGTAGAGATAATGAAGCAGGAAAGAGGGGAATATCAAGCAGAGGAAAACACCCACAACTAAGTATAAGTTATGACAGATGGGGAAGGAAGGGCAATGATTTTGTGGGTTAGACCTTCATTTGCAAAAAGGTAATGGAGGAACAGCTGTGGAAGGGCTAGAGGGAGAAAGGAGAATAGCAGTGGCAGACAAACACACATAAAATGCAGGGAGAGCCAGCAGGTGTGTTATACACAGGAAAAGTGGGTATCACAATGGTTGTGGGAAGATAAAGGGGGGATAGCTAGTGATACAGACAATTGGTCAACAAAGGAGGTATGAAGAAAGACAATTAAGTGAGGGGAGCACGTGGATGGGAAAATAATAGGGTTCAAGTATAGACTAGACAAATGCCACACACCCAACCATCGGTCACCATGAGCAGTTACTCCCACCTTCTGTGACATCCTCCCATGTAGTTCTGTCCCTCCTATGCCATTGTAAAAGTATGCACGCCACAGTGCAAATGTACGCTAGGTAACAGAACAAGAATAAAAAACTTCTTACAGTACGCGTCCATCTGCCTGCCCTTTTTCTCCATATCCCACTACTGAAGCAGATGGCAGTCTTGTCACAGGTCACAGTACTGATGCTTGCACTGCTCAACAGAACTATGGCCAGTGGCATCATTCACCATCCTGACAAGCTTGTCCAGGTATCAAACTTAAAGAGGGGGCCAACATATTGACCCAACAGGCTCTCAGCAACATCTTGCTTTTCTGTGACATCATTCTGGATTCCTGCAGTTCACAGTCATCAGACATAATGTGATGTGCAGTATAATGCTGCAAAAGGTGCACTGAAAAATGTCTGTAGCTTGATGCTGTGGCATTGTAAGTCTAGACAGTTTGTGTATGAGCTTAATAGTCACATCCTTCCTTAGCACCATGCCAAGTATGGTTGGCATCAGCAATGCTGATTAGCACAGTGCGATTCACAGAGTTTGCTAAATGTCTTTATTGGCATAACCACTGTGCTAAGAGGCCTTTATTCATGCAATATAAATGTGGACACCATTTTATGTGAGAACACATACAGATAACAAATCTATGGAGTACAGAACGCTTCCTAGTAACTCTGTGGACTTTGATATTCAAGTAATGAATGATGAAAACTCAGCTTGTACTATACATTGGCAGTGTAATCAAGACCTGGGTGGATGTTAGTAACAGTAAAATAGATGGAATGAGATATGTGCAAGTGGGAACACAGCTCAATGTCATGACACTGTCACATTTAGCTACAATGTATGGTTACAATGTGGGTATTGCAGAGCTAGGTAAGGACATGTCATAAATGACGTGATGACCCCTGTACATATGGTAAGGCACAACACTGCACTGAAATGGCAGGCTTAACAAAGTGTGCATAGTACTACTTGGGGCTAATAGGTAGATGCAAGAAGAGGTGTCCTCTGCTGCAGTGTGTACATGGTGGGAGTGGGATATGCAGATCACTACAGGGGGTCTAAGTAAATGAAGAATAGGAGGAAGGAAGCACTGGTCATAAGTAGGTGACTCCCATAGCATACCATATGCAACCCCTGGGACACGGGCAAACTGCAGGTGTACAGGGTTTGCCAAATGCCCCTGAGTGAGAGGCAACATCTGGAAAAGCTCCACACTCAGGAGGCAGAGACGTTACTGCAGGCCATCAGCACACATGGCATGCACCTCCTGACAAAGGTGCCATGTACAAGCTGTATTAGGATTAGGTGTGGTACGGAAAAATGCAGGGCATGAATGCTGTGAGCAGCCAGAACAGGTCTACGCAACAGGTGAGGCAAAGGGTAACCAGCACGGTACTCCATGCAAAAGATAAGACACAAGACATTGCCAAAGACATACCCACCACAGAGGTAGACCACCGACATAGAAGTGAGGAATTTTTGGTGTTTCCATCTGGGAAGGAGTATTGGAGCCTTATACTTGGGAATGGCTTGGATGTGCTGGCAATGATCACTGAAGTGTTAATAGAAGACTCACCAGATTAGTAATAGCTGCTACATGCCCATATGGTACAGCAGTATATGTGTCATGGGACTGATTCATCATGGACATTTTGTATCTATCATTTCAAGTACCACTGGATTGCAACTCCATCTAACAGGGTTTGTGTATCTCCATATGCACACACACACACACACACACACACACACACACACATATATATATATATATATATATATATATATATATATATATATATATATATATATATGGGTCTACTTTGTTTCATTGAAAGCTCATTTCACTGAATTTGAATTCACCCACATCAAATCGCTGTAAGCTCAAATTACTGAAAACTCTTTTCACTGAATCTCATTTCATTGAAGTGAAGTACTGGCACTGTGTAGAGTACTGTAAGGCAAGTAAAAGGTATATGCCCTTTTCCCCACTGCAGTGCGATCCTGGAGTTAGCATATATAGTTAGGGGGGGCACAGCCTCCCCCCACATTGGGGGTTATGGGGGGCATAGCTCCCCACTTAGTTTGGGTATATATTGTCTTCTTGAAAGATTTAGTCATTGGTATTGTAAGTATGCACATCTATGGTTTAAAATGTATTGTTTTGAAGCTTTCGGTGAAATATAATATAAAACCAAACTAGATGGGGGGCTATGTCCCCCACACCAACAATGTGGGGGATATGGCTCTGATAAACAATCCCCTTATTAATATCAATAATTATTGTATTTTTTTCTTTTTACTCCATAGTTTTCCTTTTTCTAATATTCTTTTCATCATCTTAGACAAACTTATTTGTGAATTGTTCATCCAAATTTAGTAGTCATGTTGATATGACATTATTTGCCTTCAGTTCTCTAGCTTATCTTACTTTTTTACATAAAAATGTTACCACTGTTCTCAAAGCTTCTATTTGCTATGATATTTTAGTATGCCACTCAATCAACTCCATTAGAAGCAGTAATTTGTGTTAATTTGCAAAAGTCGTATAATACTTATCACATAATCCAACCAACCCATATGCTGTATCAGTTTTACACTATGCCATCAGTACATCTAAATCTACTAATGATACATTGCTACCCATCAACTCTTTTTCCTCAGCTAATAAAGTCTGATGAAGTTAACACTTGTTTAATGAAAGCGCTCACATTTTATTTGTTTTTCTTGTGGATTTTTATCATTAAATACACCTTTGGTTTATCATCACCTGAGTGATTTGTGCCTGTGAAACTCTACCTGCCAGTATTTTTATTTATTTAGTTTGTTTTGCTGCTTCTGTTTTTTTTTAAGTCTGGAACTTCTAATAACTTGTTTCCAGATCCCCATCTATTACTTTTTCATACATTTTCTGTATATAATTATACAGAAAACCATCTTTTAATGCTAAATATTAATATTGGAAGTATCAAAAATAAAATACCCGAACTCCAGGCCACAATAGCACACTACTCTCCAGACATAGTTGCTTTAACAGAAACCTGGCTAAAAAAAAACATAGCTAACTCAGACGTTCTCCCTACCAGCTACAATATTATTAGACAAGACAGACCACTTCATAAAGGGGGTGGAACTACCTTACTGTATAAGTCCAACTTAACTGTACGTCAATTACCAAACTCCTACCCCTCCGTCAATAATTGGGACATACTTATCTCACAACTTCAACTTCACCCTAAAAAGGTCATCACCACAATTGTGATCTATATTCCACCTGTTAATACACCTACTAGCCTTGAAGACTTCTTATCCTGGTGTTTTTCCACATACTCACAAGAAACCCTTATTCTGGGGGATTTCAACCTAGATTGGTTCACCTGCATATCAGAATCACCAAGTAATCTAATAAATCTCCATGGCTACCAGCAGCTAATCCAAATTCCAACTAGATGTGATAAAAAATCTAAAAGGGAATCCATCCTTGACTGGGTCCTAACTAACAACCCCACATTGTGCCCCCACACAGGCAGTCTCCCAGACACCTTAAGTGACCACAACATAATATACATTATATGTAGTAGAACAAGCATATGCCAAACCACTAACTATATATCCACTAGAAACACAAAAAACTTCTCTCCTGAGGTCCTCAATGCTTTACTCTGTAACTGTGGCTGAACACCCCTAAAAACCCTCCCACTTGACCAGGCTGTAGCATATTTCAACAAAACATTTCAACAACACCTAGACACTGTCTCTCCATTGCGCAAAATCAAGGTTAGAACCTCTACAAACCCCTGGCTCAGTAAAGAAACCAAACAAATCCTCACGTCCAGAGACACTGCCTGGCTTTACTATCAAAAAACAAAGAAACACAAAACCTAACTAAGTACCAATAACTGCGCAACCGTGCAAAAAATGCATTAGGCTGGACAAAAAGTCCTACTACACGACATTACAAACTAAATACCAACACAACCCCCAAAAATTTTGGAAAAATGTAAACCAGCTACTAAAGCCCACCCAAAAGGCTACCCCCAAACCAACCACCCATGACACTAAAGTTCCCATCGAAACACAATTCAACTCCCACTTTGTGAACTCAATTCTATCCTTAGTATCACAGGACAGTTCCTTCCAAACTATCACCACCAACACAAATAACACTAATGCAAGCTTTACCCTCAAAACAGTTTCCACCACTTCAATCAAAAGTATGCTCTCCAAACTAAAAACCTCATCAACAGTGGCTGACCTACTCCCCAGCTATTTCTTGAAACTCACAGCATATGCTATTGCTATCCCAATCTCCACTCTCATAAACAGATCAGTTGTTGAAAACTATGTGCCCAAACTCTGGAAAATATCCTGTTACACCCATACATAAAGGTGGGACCTCCACTGAACTTAATAACTACAGACCCATTGCTTTACCCCCCCCCGGCCAAAATCCTAGAAAAATGCATCCATACCCAGGTGCTAAAATATCTCCTAGACAGCAACATCCTGTCGCCTACTCAGCATGGTTTCAGACCTGCCCATAGTACCACTACAGCCCTCCTCTGCTTCATAGACACAGTAAACCGTCTCAAAAACGAAGGCCTGCAGGTGTCAACTCTTTTTTTGGATATGTCCAAAGCATTTGACACAATCTCGCACCAAATCCTGCTAAACAAACTAAACCAATATCACCTATCAAATTCCACTCTTACCTGGTTCCAAAGCTACTTAACTGACAGGTACCAAGCTGTGAAATGGGAAAATTCTCTCTCTCCTCAGCTGCCCATAACTATAGGAGTCCCACATGGTTCTATCCTAGGACCAGTACTATTCACAATCTTCACAAATGACCTCCATACCTCCACACAGCATGCATCTATCATTCAGTATGCAGATGACACTACCTTAATCTGTGCTGCACAAAACATTCCCACCATCCTGCAAACAACTCAGCTAGCATTCTGTGATGTTGAAAACTACCTTACCAAAGCCCAACTTATCCTCAATCCAAAGAAAACTCAGCTTATGATTATAACCAGTTCTAACAAAAACACTGATAACTATCAGTTCACTATCTACTCCACAAATGCTACTCCAATCACTCCAGTGGCACAGGCTAAGCTATCGGGAATAACCATAGACTCCCACCTAAAAATTGATAGTCATCTCAACTTAACGATTAAAAAAGTACATGCCAAACTGGGATCACTCTACGGTATCAAACCATTTCTTACCAATAACACAAGATCAGCCATTGCTTGCTCCCAACTTCTAAACGCCTTACTCTATGCATCTCCCATTCTGACTAATCTCAACAAAACTGAACTAAGCAAAATGGAAGCCTGCTATAACAGAATTGCCCGCTTTGCTGCAAATTGCTCATATAGAACTCATCACTGCACCGCTTTGAGACAGCTCCACTGGCTTGAACTGCCCAACCTCCTATCCTACAATCAGTACTGCCTCTGTCATTCGATCCATTACCTCTCCAATAAGTGTCCTGCCCTCAAAATCCTAGTACAATATCACTCAGCCAAAAGGCCTCTAAGATCATCAAGCAAACTACTACTAGAAGTCACCAACGGCTACAAGAGCTTTGGTGATGCACTATATAGTAGTTCAGTGGCTAAAAAATGGAACTCTGTCCCCACTAGCATTCAAAACGCATCGCCCAAAGCCTCCTTTAAAGACCTCATCAGACAACATCTCAAGCAAAGTTGGCAGTGCCATGATTGCTCTCCAGGCTAGTGAAAGCGGATAAGGAAAACATACTAAACCTAGAGTACTTGATAATAGTTTTCA
The DNA here is from genome assembly GCF_019279795.1 of Protopterus annectens. Lineage (NCBI taxonomy): Eukaryota > Metazoa > Chordata > Ceratodontiformes > Protopteridae > Protopterus > Protopterus annectens. The sequence goes on along the minus strand of NC_056725.1, from coordinate 1,938,809,476 downwards.
GTCTTACTCACAAACACTGGCTAATCTACAATGTATGTACTGTACCTGTGTACTATGTATGTATTCTACCTATGTTCCAAATTTCAGCTGTACACCACAAATCTATTAATTACCTTTATTTTTAAATTAATATGTATTTATTTGTTCTCTCCACTATGACTGTTTATGTGCTGCATACCACAGTAAAAACATGTATTTTGTAATTTGTGTTTATACTGATCATGTCTAAATAACTAAATGTATCTGTAATTTTTCTATGTGGAGATTTTCTCCCCGGGCCTCTGCTGAAAAAGTGCCTTTTCGGCTCAGTCAGACACCCTCGGTTAACAAATGTAAAATAAAAAATAAAATAGTAACTCCATAATTTCATCCTGTGCCCTAAATATAATTAATCAATAAAATTGCTGGAAGAGAACCTTTAAAAGGCAAATTTCACCTTAGCATTTCAGGTTCAAAAGCTCTTCTAAGAGTTAAGATTCCATACATAAAAAAATATTTAAACACAGTTCACAATTTAATTAACCAATTACAACAAAGAATATCCTGATTTAACCCATGAGGTGCTATTATTTTGAAATGTAAAATATAGTCTGCCACAGTTGTTTCTTCTATTTTTATAAAAAAGCCTGCATAACATTATTTGCAAATTGTTCCATTATAAAAAATAAACTTTTTATTTGCAAAATTGTTTCTGTTGTTTCTCCCACAGATGATGTGCAACAGATTAGCACAATTCTAATCAGTGCAATCAATGAAGTTCTCCATAATTCTGACTTTCACTGGTTGTATCATCTTATTTATATAAAAATAAAAAACAATCATATACACTAACATATTGGAAAATATGTAAAGAGACCCTTAATTGCAAATTTACCAGAAGGAAATTTAAAAACCTTCTGTGATGTAACAATAGCACTAATCTTTAAATGTTCACGTGAATAAGACCCTGGTTCTAACAGAGTTTTTAAACCATCTGCATATAAGGCATATCAACTCTACCATGAATTAGTCTTCTGCCCAAAGTATTGTCTACCTTATAGGACATAGACAAAAGACAACAATTTCTCAAAATTTCTCATCCAGGAATAATGTGTCCCAATATTTCTTTATAATGTTATTAATTGCTAAAGTAGCATCCATGTATTTAGTGACAAAATACACAGCTTCTGCTCTGTCTAGTGGACTGCCAAATTGTTGTTATTGAAAATATTTATTGTAATGGTTATATTTTATCCATATTGGTTTGCAACTTTCCTTAAAACACTAATATTTCCATATAATAACACTATCAAAAAAAAATCCTAGGGCCAGATTCAGGAAGGCTTACACGGAGTTTAAGAGTAGTGTAAGCCTCCGTGTAAGCCTCCTGATTCAGCAACAGCCCAAATCTCCGTGTAAGAGACAGCTAACACGTCTCTTACAGTGGCGTGGAAATGCTCAATACCTCATTTGCAGCTCCAAGATATGCAAATGAGGTATGTGAGCGATCCACGAAGCCCAAACCAGTCCGTGTAACGGACGTGTTAGCTACAGAAATGTACTCAGCTGACAACTGAGTACATTTCTGCAAAATTAAAGCAGACTATGTCAGCTCCAAATAAAGGGTGCATTTGTTACAGTAAGCATGCCAATGGCCAAATATGTGGCCATTGGCATGAAAAATGTTGCAAAAAAGTTATATAACTTTTTTTTTTTTCACGGATTTATGTGTTTAACTGTAGCACACCAGCATAAGCGGGTGCGCTACCTAAAACTGAAAACCGAAGCTTATAAGCCCACAATTGTGGGATTTATGTATTACATGAAATGTCAATGGAGGGACTTGCAGAGCAAAAACAATATGGCCTCCGTTTAGTGGTTGTCAACGGCGGGAAGCTCCGTGTAAGATATGTAACTAAGCATTACTAGGCAATCCTATGTAAATGAGGGTTACAATACTGAATCACACTGCCACATAGGTAATGAGCACTTTCTGAGTAGTGTAAGAGTTAGAGAAGGGGGAGGAACAGAGTAAGAGGTAGGTGACATCATGGGTGAGAAGGATAGAAAGAAATGTACCAGATTGGAGGGCAATGTAAGGTAAGAGATGACAGACAGACATCAGGGAGGGAGGTGTGTCCCAACAGAACACTAGGAAAGTCAAGAAATTGAGGGCATACGCTATCCCTACACTCTAAGTTTCTTGATATCGTGCATCTTGGCGTGTAGCGTGTAAGGCAGGTTCTACATGTGGGGCGTGTTGCAAACTGTTTACAGCGGTTTTGCTTGGGCGTGCGTGTGTAAGGCAGTGTCTTGGCGTTTTAGCATGAATCAGCCTAGCTAACACCGTGTAAGGATGTGTGTAGCGTGTAACACCGTGTAGGGATGTGTCAGCGTTTAAGTGACTGTGGCGTGTTTAAGCTGGTGTGCACATTGCTCCCCTCAGGAAACAGAGAGGAAGCAGGAAACAACCAAAATACAGGAAACTGCCAGGGAATACTGCTGGAGTTAATTGGTGGAAACAATTGGAAGCAGGCAATTACACAGGCAGACTAGAAACCAACCCAGCACTTAAAACACAACAGAGAGCAGTGCAGACTGTTTCTCACAAGAGATACTGCCAGAAACTAAGCTATCAGAATTGAAAACTGAAAAAAGCTGAACTCAGAGCAGAAATGCTAGGGGCTGCCATAGCTGTTATAATCAGACATAGGCGAATTGCTGAGGGTGGTGATAATGCAGATGCTGACAGACAACCCAGAGTGAGGAGAAGGAGAAGAGTATACAGGCCCAGGGTCACCTACCATGGGTTACATGAGCTGGAGATAGTAGGCGCTATAGAGTGGACAGAGAGCTCCTGCAGCAGATTGTTGAGCTGTGCAGGCCACGCCTCACACACAGAACCAACAGAGGGAACCCATCCCAGTGGAAACCAAGGTATGTGTTGGCCTAAGAATACTAGCAACAGGTACCTTCCAGAGACCAACTGGCGATATGATGGGGATATCACAGGCATCAGCCTCCAGGGTACTGCACCAGTTCCTGGATGCCATGTCACCACATGTCAGTGATCATATATATGTCCCTAATGACCCGTGAGGTTGTGGCCAGCAATATCGTCTCTTCCAGCAAATAGCGGGATACCCTGAGGTGCTGGGTGCAAGAGCCTGCCCGCACATACGCAGCAAGCCACCTGCCGGTGGCGGGGTAGAGTCTACATTAACCGCAAGGGATACCCCTCCATCAACTGCCAGGTCGTGTGTGATGCCCAGGGCATAATAATGAATGTGTGTGCTGGCTGCCCTGGGAGCTACCACGATTCCCACATCTGGCATCTGGCGCAGCTGTACCAATCATTTGCCAATGGGGACTTCCCACACGGACACCTAGTGGGGGATGCTGGTTATGCACTTGAGCCGTGGCTGATGACACCCATCAGAAATGCACACACACCCGAACAGGTGCGTCATAATGCGGCATACGCACAAACACGTAATATCATAGGCGTGTGTTTGGGCTGCTCAAGTCACGGTTCGGTGTCTGGACACGTCTGGTGGAGCTTTGCAGTACACACCAACTACATGTTCCCAAATGAACATGATATGTGCTATGCTACATGATATGCGCCTGTTGAGACAGCAGCAGCAGGACCAGCACAGGGCTGGGCCAAACATCCCCACCATTGCCAAGGCCACCACAGGCAGGGGTGACTTGGAGGAGGAACAACCTGACCTTGTCCCAGTAGGCAGAAGGAGGCGTGCCCAGTATGCCCTGGCCTTGGCAAAGAGGCAACGCATAGCACATATGCTTGGTCAGTAGGAACACTGGGACTGATACCGCTCTGACTCACTCATACAGTAACAGGGATGCCTAACATGACACAACCTGCTTCCAAGCGTACAGGGAGTGTAGTATGTGCATCCGACAGAGGCAGCCCTGCAGCACCACCGAGGCATGAATGCCATGTGTTAAGTAATGTAACACCATGTATCATATGCACACCTGAGGACCATGACTAACATCCACCCTCACCAATCATAAACCACAAAAACACAAACCCACCTCATAGCTATCACAAGGGATAGGAACCTAGATGTAATGCTACCCAATGCCAAAGGTATAAACAGCAAGATGTGTGCAGTGTAAATGCACACAGTATAGGAATGCACATATCAGTGCTGTAATAGAAAACAGGGTCAAAGCGCACATCAGCACCCTGACACTACCAGGGTCACACCTCATACAGTGATGTACATGTGCAAAAACATGGAACAAGATACAAAATGAGGGTGACTACCAATAAATGGCATGGATAACCACACACCCTGTTGTTACCACAACAAGAAGCAACATGCATTAGCCATGGTCAAACACCAATGGCTAAAACTGACTACTACTATATAGCTTGCTGCAGACCACTGTCCTAATAGCAGGAACTGCCCCAGGCCTATGTTCACAGGTTCACAGGTTCATACTAGGCTATCTGCCCTAGGGCATTTATAAGCCTAGACCAGAGTTCCGTGGAGTCTGCGGCCCCTTCACTCTGATGGATAATTTGCCCATTATATTGCTGTGCCTCTGACAAGCAGTGATACTGAGGTTATCCCTGGGGCATACCTGCAATCTCCCATCCATTGATTAAGATCTCACTTGAACAAAGCCAGTGAGGTACTCAGCCTCACATGTACCAGGATGTTGTTCCACAGCATAGGGACTCTCTGGTTGAAGAATCTGTCCCTCCAGCACATCCTATTAATATCTGTGTTGAGGTTTAAATCTCCTGCCACTGTAGTTCTGATGGATGTAGAGGTCTTGAGGTGAAGCGTGTACATTAACTCAGGTTTGGACATGGCCTTGGATGTCAGGCACAGGTCACCTCTGAGCAGGCGGTAAGTCACGGAATCAAGCTGGAATTCCTTCAGTCGGGCAGCATAAGAAATATGTTTGAGACCCTTTCTCCTCCTGTCGAGGAATTTGTGGGCCCATCCAATTGCCATAGGTGTCGGGTCATATACATGCTGAATGGGGCATTGCACTCAATCAATGGTCCGATGAGTGAAGAGTACAGGGGAACAATGACCTCCCTGGATCTAGATGTGAATCCCTGCATGATGAGGTGGGCAATGTAGAAGTTCTACCTAACTACCCTGGCAGCGTGAGTGTCAAACAAAGGTTACTGTCAACCTGGGTGCCCAGGTCCCTGATAACCTCCTGTGTGCTTAGAGGATTGCCACCTACATGGGAACTAGTGGTAACCTTGTTCTTCCCAAAGGGTATGGCTATGCATTGTTTAGTGTTTAATGTAAGGCCATGGCTCTGGCACCAGTTATCCGTGTCTATGACACCCTTCTGAAGGATGTCTGTGTCAGATGGGTGTCCAACTATGGTTCCCAGTTTGCAGTCATCTTCAAACTTTGTCAGCCATAATCCTGCTGTGTTTGCTTGTACTTCTGAAAAGTAGATGCTGAGCAATAGTGGGCCCAGGACTGAGCCCTGTGGGACACCACTTGTGACAGTTGTGGAGTGTGACATGGCACCAGCAAGTCTGAACCTGTCTGTTCTGTCACGTAGCCAGTTTGCAACCCATCTTGTGATGTATGGGTTCACATTTAAGCTGGTGATGTTTTCAATGATACCCGAGTGGGGTATTGTGTTGAAAGCCTTTGCCAGGTCAAGGTAGGCTGTGTGGAGTGCCTTGCCCTTGTCAATGGCCTTGGTGTCTGTTATGAAACAGTCAACCAAGTTTAAAAGGCATGATCTGCCCTCGACAAAGCCTAACTGGGTTGGATCTAATGTCTGCAAGTCCCCTATGTCCTCATCTATGACTTCCATTATGATCTTCTCCATAGCTTAGCAGACCCTGCTTGTCAAGCTGATGGGATGGTAGTTTCCGTGGTTGGTGGAGGCACCCCCATGTGAAGTGGGTCCACCATTGACATATGCCACTCCTTGGGAACATATCCTGAGTTGAGGCTAAGATCAAACAGCTGCCCTGACTGCGGGTTTAATTCTTGAGTGAGTTCATGGAGCACAAAACCAGGGACACCATCTGGTCCCATGGATGCTGCGTTCTTTCCCTTGGATAGAGCAGTTCCCACCTGAGCATTTGAGATGTTTGGGGGGCTACAATCCTCTTTCATACATATCTCTCCAGTTGTGGTGGAGGGTGGGGAGAAATCTGCACTGAACCTGTCAGCCAGTATGTTGGCAATGTCTGTAGGTTCAGTGATATTTACAACATTCTGAGCCTATTCTGAGCATATCTGGGAGTTTCCTCCCAGGTGTGTAACGATATGTATAAAAGGCCTCATGGTTGTCCCGTGAGTCCTTAGTGGGTTTACTCCCAATATTAGCCTTGGATGATTTCATGGGGAACTCAGTGTTTCACCTATATTGAGCAGGGGTGTCTACCCTTCCACGGATATCGCTCTATCTTGTAGTACCTCCTTCCTTGTGTTGTAGTGCTTGTTTATGGCTGAGGTCCACCACACTGGGCGCTTGCCTCTGGTACAACGAGTCTGTGTTTTGTTTGGGATTGCCTCATCCATGCAGTCCTGAAGGTGCTGGTAGAAGGCAGTTGTAAGTGATACAGTGGCTTGGGTAATGGTGTCTGCTGGCTTGGGGGCTTTGAAAGAGACCACACCAGTCATTAGAAGTGTGTAGTCGGCTTCTGAGAAGTTCTGCACTGTGGTCTTTTCTATCTGGGGTGGGGGTGGGATGTGGACTTCCACTGAGAGTAGGTTATGATCTGATCTCACCAATGATGGGTATACCTCTGGTGTTGAACATTGTGAGCCCATGTTTGTGATGATGAGATCTACTATGTTGTCTCCTCTTGTGGGGATGGTGACTAGTTCTTCCATGGCATGTGAGTGTATGAACTCTAGGAACCTGTGGGCTAGAGTGTTGGGGCTGTAGTACTGATCCCAGTCTATATTTGGATAGTTGGGATCACCCAGTGTGATGGTGTTTGCAGGTACATGTATCCCGCCACTGTTTTCATGAAAGCTCTGTGAGGTACCTGAGTTTCAGAGGATGGCCTGTAACATGCTACAAACTGCAGAGCAGTCTTGCCTATAGTTAATTGCACCGGATGGTGTCCAATGCATCGTGTGTTGCCACCAACCATGAGGTGAGGGTGTCCTTGATGAATATTGCTATTGCCACCCCTCATAGTGGTAATATGTGTACTGCATAGATACGAAATATTGTGCCTCTGACTTAGTAGTGACACATTATGACCACCTTACATAATTGAATAATGTGACTATGCCTCTGTCTAGTCTGTGCCCCTGTCCACATGCAGCTGTCAGATGTCTCTTGAAGAGAGTCAGTGAGGTACTCTGTCTAACATGAACTGGGATACTCTGCTAGAGTTTGAGATGCCTCTGAGTTATGACTCTGTCCCTTCAGCATGTCCTATACATGTATGTGCTGAGGTTCAAATCTTTAGCTCCCATGTTTCTGGTGGATGTGGATTGCTTGCAGTGGAGCATGTCTACCAAATCCTGATTGGACATGGTCTTGTATGTCAGGCATAGGTCACCTGTGCGTATGTGGTATGACACTGAAAAAGCTTGTTTTAGTTATTCTTGAAGTATATGACATGTGTTGTAGATCCCTGATCTTCATGGTAAGGTACTTGTGGGGTCTCTCCAGCTGCTGCAAGTGCTGGTTGAGGTACATACCAAATGGGGCGTTGTATTCAAGCATGGGCCTGATAAGGGAGAAGTATAGTGGTACAATGACCTCCTATGGTCTGGATGGAATACCCTCCATGATAAGGTGGCCAAGATAGAAAGTCTGTCAAACAACTTTGGCAACATGGGTGTCAAATGAGATGTCACTATCTACATGTGTCCCCAGCTGTCTGATTTGTTTCCTGTACTCATTGGGTTGCTGTCTATGTACAGATCTGTGGGTACTGTGTTCCTCCCAAAGGGGATGGCTACACATCAGTTGCAGTCAGTTTCAGGCCATGAGTCCAGCACCAGCTATCTGTCTGTGTGACGGCAGTCTGTAGGATGTGTGTGCTGGCTGATGTATTCACTATGGTGCCCAGGTTGCAGTCATCTGTAAACTTTGTCGGCCACAACCCTCCTATGTTTGCTTTCACATCTGAAAAGTAAATACCAAATAAGAGAGGTCCCAGGACACAACCTTGTGGGACACCACTTGTGACTGGCTTTGAACCTGACAAGGCACCTGCAATGTTGACATTATGGGTTCTGTTTCTGAGCCATTTTGCAACCTATGCTGTGACATATGGTGTTATATTTCAGCTGTTGAGCTTGTCTATGATGCCTGAGTGGGGTATTGTGTCAAAGGCCTTAGCCAAGCGCAGGTAGGTTGTGTGTACTGTGTAGCCCTCATCAGCGGCTCTACAGACAGTTTCAAAGGAGTCACCTTGGTGCAAAGCATGGGATCTGCCCTGTACAAAGCTGAATTGGGTGGGATCAAGGGTCTGTAGGACACCAATGTCTCTGTGTGGAAGCTCCATAATGACCCTTCACAAAGCTTTGCAGACAAGGCTGTTTAAGCTTGTGTGGTGGTAGCTGCCAGGGTCTGTGGAGGCATCTCCTTTGTGGAGTGGGACCACTGTTGCCGTCGCCAGTGTTCAGGTACAGATCCTGTAGCAAGGCTAAGGTTAAATAGCATCTGCATATACAGGTTTAGCTCCATCTGTAGTTCACATAGCATGCAACTGGGGATACCATCAGGTCCCATTGATGCTGTGTACTCGTCTTTGCTGACTGCGGCTCTCACATGGACATCCAGGATGACAGTGAGGTTACATACAGCTGTGATAACTATCATGTTTTGGGGGTGAGGGAAAGGGTACATTGCACTGAACTGGTCTGCCAGGGTGTCACTAATATCTGTCAGGTCCCTGGAATATAAGTTGTTGTGTACCAAATCTGAGCATATATGAGGGTTCCCACCCAGGCGTCAGACATAACTGAAGAAAGCAGTGTGGTTACCTTCATCGTCTGTGGTGATTTATGTCCCCAAGTTGAACTTGGGTGTCTTTATGTGAGAATGTAGCTTTCTACTACTGCTGATCACAGCTGCCTTACATTCTGGAGATGTAGCTCTGTCTTGCATTAGTATCCTTCATCTGTTATACAGTTCGTTTATGGCTGGGGTCCACCAGACAGGCCACTTTCCCTTGGTGGTGAGGGTCTCATTCTCATTTGTGATTGCATGGTCCATGCTTACTCGGAGATGTCCGTAGAAAGTGTCTGTGCAGGAGTCACCATTGTGTGTTGTGGTTTCCACTGGCCCAGTGGGCTTAATGGATACCATCTCAGTCCGAAGAAGTGTGAAGTCAGCTTCTGAGCTGTTTGTCACTATACCCTGGTATCATACTAGCACTGACACAGGTGTAGACAATTCCCCAGAATCCATCAAACAAAATGGACATGCAGGCTTACAGATGCCCTAGGGGGGTAGCCTAGTATGAACCCATTATGATACAGATTGTACAGGACACTACAGATAACCCCAAGGCTGTTGCAAATGATGGTAGTAAGCATGTTGTTGATTCCTGGATATGCTCCGGATCACACAGATATTACAAACAACATACCAGACACACACAGGTATGGCCAACATACATCCTGACATGTGCAGTGCAAACCCCCCCCCACATAATGCCAAATACCTTCCCCAGCAGACTACCGCCTCCCTGACATTATGTCACCCTTACCACAGAGTACGTACCCAAAGAGCAGTGTACAACAACAGTGGGTGTTCTCAACAAAGGTGTCTCCTGAATGGATAGTAAAACAACCACCACAGAATCATGAGAGGTTTGGTCTGCACAGCTATGGAAAGGACCAGCATGTACCACAGACATAATGATATTGTGGATCTATTGACACCCGACCCTACCCAGTGTGGGTTTACAAAGTGCAGACCCCACCCCTAAACATGTGTGACTCAGTTGAAACAGTACTTGAAGTCAGTGATGAGGGCAATGTGGTCCACACAGTGTAGCTGGACCTTGCAAAGCCTTCTGTACAATACCCTATGTGTTCCGTATAGATTTGCTCACCAGCTGATATATACACCCCAATGTCATGAGAGGGATTGCAAACCAGACCAGCGACAGAACTGACATGGTCAGACATGCAGCAGCCATGTCAGACTACAAACCACATATAACAGGCATCCCACAAAGCTTGGTCCTGGGACCTTCACCATCTGGTATATATGCCCCATAGGTACAGGCCAACAAGTAAGGACTGTGCTGGAACATGTTTGTAGAGGACAACAAGCCGCCTGACATATCCGATACACCAGCTGACACAAGCATCCAATAAAAGGGCCACATAGAAACAGACAACTGGTGCCATAGCCATGTCAGCATGTTAAATGGTGAAAACAGTATAGTCAGCCTCTGTGGATATCCAGTAAGTGACCACCAATTCCCACATAGGTGTCGACCCATGACATACCTAACATGTAATGCCAGAATGGGGGACACAAGGTGATAGATATCCTGCATTGGACAAAAATGTGGCTGTAGGGTTAACAGAAACAATCCGTATACCAACCTAATCATGAGGGTTATGACATCTAGCTAGCGGAGGTCATTGTGGTTTTGCAGTTATCTTTCAGCAGCATTACAAATGACCACAACAGCGCCTGTGGGGTGTACCTCAGCAGATACATTCAGCAACTGTAAAGTCCACAACAGTACCTCACCAGGAGTATCGAGAGCTGGAACACATGTAATGTGTCGCCTGATTAAACAGAATTCAGCTCCACACACTGCCATGCTGGCCACCCAGACACAAGCTGTGCCTGATGTAGAAAGCCATGTCCAAGCTGGCAGCAATGCACATGCCGTACCTTGTACAATGTGAATGGCAGGAGATATGCACATGAGGGACCTGAACCCCAGCACTGACATACATAGGACAAGCTGTACTGCATTATCCATAACACAGAAGCCACCCCCCATGAGTAAACTACCAGTACAGGTTATCCATAGAGTCACTCATTGATTCTACTCAACAGGGATCCTAACGAGTGGATGGGAGATGGTAGGTATACCCTGGGTATCAATGTTGTGTCACAGGTAGACAGAGGCACAGTATACAAAACAAGACATATGTCATGACAAACTGCACTTACGATGTGTTGATGGACAAACACACTATCAATAAGCATTAGAAATGGCCTTGGGCACATCGGTAGTGTTTGCCAATGTACACCCATGTTGTGGAATACACTACTGATGTTGGATGAGGCCGTTGTAAGTAGTTCACATATGAACATAATGCAACATGGTCAGATAGGTTCATAGGTTCATACTAGGCTATCTGCCCCAAGGCAGTTCTAAGCCTAGCCCAGAGTCTGGTTGCGTCGCCACCCCTTATATGGAAACAGTACTGTGCCCATTAGTTTGGCGTGCCTGTCTCCAGCAGTGACACAGTGGCGATCCCGGGGTAAACCTATGATTTCCCATCCACAGGTCAGGATACCTCTTGAACAGAGCCAGCAAGGTGCTGTGACTCACATGGACCGTGATTGTATTCCACAGCATAGGGAGTCTCCGGTGATAAATCCACCCCTCAACATGTCCAATGTACATCCCTGCTATGGTGTAAGTCACTTGCACTAGTGGTTCAGGTGGATCTGACGATTTTGAGGTGGAGCATGTCCATTAATCCCTGGTTGGACATGCTTGCATGTCATGCACATGTCACCTGTAAGCAGACAGTATGTGACTGAATAGAGCTGTAGTGTCTTCAATCTGGCAGCATATGACAGATGTTGGAGACCCTTTATCCTTTGTTGGGGACATTCAGGGTCTCTCCACTTGCTGCAGATGTCAGGTGAGATACATCCAGATAAGGCAGTGTACCAGATCACCGGTCCGATAAGTGAAGAGTACAGGGGAACAATGACCCACTAGATCTGGATGTGGATCCCTTCCTGATCATGTGGACAATGTAGAAGGTCCTACTAGCCACTTTAGCAATGTGAGTGTCATCAGAACAGTGACTGTCAACCTGGGTCCCCAGGTCCATGATAACCTCCTCTGTGCTTAGAGGATTGCCACCTATATGGTAGCTTGGGGTTACCTTGCTTTCCCTGAAGGGTATGACTACACATGTTTTGCAAGTTGACTTCAGGCCATGGCTCTGGCACCAGCTATCAGTGTCCGTGAGTCCCTTCTGAAGGATATCCGTGTCTGATGCACTGTCCACTATGGCACCCAGTGTGCAGTCATCTGCAAACTTTGTCAGCCAAAGTCCTCCCATGTTGGCCTGTACTTCTGAGAAGTAGATAACAAACAATAGGGGCCAAGGACTGAGCCCTGTGTGAGACCACATGTGACTGGCCTGGTGTCTGACATAGTGCCAGCAACTCTAACCCTGTGGGTCCTGTCCGTCAGACAGTTTGCAACCTGATCTTGTGACATATGGGTGTACATTTCTGTTGGTAGGGTTTCCTACAATACCTGAGTGGGGTATTGCGTTGAAAGTGTTTTCAAGGGCAAGGTAGGCTCTATGGACTGCCTTTCCCTCATCAATGGCCTTAGTTACTGTTTTGATAATGTCAACCAAGTACAAAAGGCATGACTTGCCCTTGATCAACACAAACTGGGACAGGTACAATGTCTGCATGTCCCCATATCTTTCTTTATGAGCTCCATTATGATCCTCTCCATAGCTTTGCAGACTACACTTGTTAAGCTTATGGGGCAGTAATTACCAGAGTCCATAGAGGCACTGCCTTTGTGCAGGCGTGCACAACTGGACCCTAAAGAGGCTGTTGTGCACAGTATGGAAATGTAAATCAGTGATAGGACTAAAGCCCAGGATACTGTCCACCACAGTGAAAGTACTGAACCACTACACTATACAGTACTACAGTGCTAGGTCAGTAGGAATGGATGTTAACAATTGTATGCAAAGTATCCCATGCAAAACCTGCAGGCACAGTATAATCCCTGTTGTGTTCACAGGAAGCATCTGGACAGTAACTACACAACATGTCACAGAACACACAACCTTAAACAGGAGTTATTTTTGGAGTTCACACTCATCCACAACTGTGATGGGCTGCATAGTTCAACATATGGAAAGCTCACACTGGGCATGCTCACACACTTTGATAAATGAGACATCATTCACACAACATGCCATGGGAAGGCTGAACTGGGCATGCTCACACACTTAGTTCAAATGTTCCTCTTAACAACTGTGAAAACACACCACAGGATGCACATTCCCATTCAAACAATGAAGATGTCAGCACCCTATAAGTAGATCAGTAGAAATGCTACCTCCCAGTAATCCGAATAGCGCTCTGCTAATCGTCTGTCTCTAGTGTCATAACATAGTTAGGTAGGGGTTTGAATCCAGCAAGTGGCATGTGTGTGTGTGAATGGGGGTAAGTGTGTGTATAAGTGTGTATGAGAAGAACATCCCTTTTGGCAACTGTGGAAACACACCACAGGGAGCTCATTCCACTTTCTAAACACTGATGATGTCAGCACCCTATAAGTAGATCAACTGAAATGAAATCTCCCAGTAATGCGAATGGCGGCTCTGCTAATACGTCCGTCTCTAGTGTCATAACATAGTTAGGTAGGGGTTTGAATCCAGCAAGTGGCATGTGTGTGTGTGAATGGGGGTAAGTGTGTATGAGAAGAACATCCCTTTTGGCAACTGTGAAACACACCACAGGGAGCTCATTCCACTTTCTAAACACTGATGATGTCAGCACCCTATAAGTAGATCAACTGAAATGAAATCTCCCAGTAATGCGAATATCGCTCTGCTAATCGTCCGTCTCTAGTGTTATAACATAGGTAGGGGTTTGAATCCTGCAAAGGAATGTATGTGTGTTAGTATGAGTGGGGTTTGTGTGTGTGCATAGCTGTGGAGAAAGTGCCTTTGCCAACTGGGAGAACACACTACTGGGTGTACATCCCCCTACTTAAACACAGATGATGTCAGCACCCTCTAAGTACAGCATTGGAAAAATTGCTCCTACTAATGCAAATAGCACACTCTGCTAATGTGTCTGCCTATAGAGTCATAACACAACTAGGTACGGGTTTGGATCTTGCACATGGAAAGTATCGTTTTACTGTGTGTGGGGTTGGTGTGTGTGTACAATGGTGGGGATGGGATGTCTCTTTTGCCAAATGGGGCTATGCACTGCAGGGTGCACATTTCCCTTAACAAACAGTGATGTTGACAGCACCCTGTCCAAACAGAACAACAACACAGAAGGTGTTGGTACCAATGATGCATGTAAGGTTACACTTCAACTAATGTCCACAAAACAAAGTAGGATAAACAAATGCTCCTTTTACTCTATCCAAACAACATGGCAACAGACAGCTGCCACTACTCAGTATAGTGCTACATGCTACTGTAACATGCAGATGTACCAGAATATACCTAGATAGTGTTTTGAAGCCTGAATGTGGCAAGTGTGTGGATGTGGGATGTTACTGTGTGTGCATTTCCGTATGGAAAACATGTTTGAGATATTGGCAATATTGTTGCAGACAGCTTAGGTGCAGATATCCCCCATTCTCCTACACAAGTGGAATTAGTTATCACAGATGACTGTAACCTCCTATCCTCTCACATGTCCAGGTGAGGCCACCCTCAACATTGCAGGACACATAGCATCACTGTTACAGAATGGTATCCCTGGATGTGTGCTACATTCACCCCTGGAGGACATGGCACCACATTACAGACTAATACTACTGCCTGGCCATACTACAGGATGTGTACCTGAAGAGTGCCATACAGACACAGTGGTCCCACACCAATGAGGAGTAACCTCTACTGACCCTGGTATCTACTGCATCATATGCACAACTGGCCTTCTGTTCTAAGCTACGGAAGTTTCACGTATGGGCAACATGTACAGCAATATTACATATGTATATATTTCAGGACTATGCACACAAAACCTATCTCATGGACAGAGCTATAGATAGTGAACTATGATACATTTGGAGGTGTCACAGTAAACACAGTATTAACCTGCTACTTTGCATTACCTGTGTTTGTGGCATCTGTTGCTGTGTCAGTGGTGCTTGCTTGCTGCTTGCTGTTTGCTACTCATGGTTTTGCTGCTGGCTGTCTGTATATTTTCTCTTCTCTCTCTGTCTCTCTCTCTCTCTCTTTCTCATTAGGTTTGTGCAATGACTGTATTGCATGAGTGGAGTGTGGGTACTGAATACTTTTGTAGGTATCTGCATAGGTCCATGTGATGGCCCCTGCACCAATTGTAAGGCAGCATTTGCTAATTGCATGCAGCCAGGTGTGTGTTGATTGCATGTCTCACTGTGATTTCAGGACACTGCTATAAAAGGTATGTGAGATAGGCGTTGCCCTTTCAGATTGTAGGGCGTGGACCATGCTGGTATGCTGTTGACAGTGTTCTGTGAGTGTGAAGGTTAGTATGGGAATCCAGTGATTTGGCCATTAAAACTTTACCTCACATGCTTTGGATGGTACATCTCCTATATTGCCTTTATACTAATTCCTACTATTGACTGTTATATTTATTTTAGCAGAGTGATTTTGTATGGCTGTCATGGCTTAGTGGTAGGTCATACAGACTAATGTTACCAAGGTCCTGGGTTCGAGACTGGCAGTGGGAATTTATTTTTGTCTCCAGACTTTCAAAATGAGTACAAGACCTGTCAATCAAAGTGCCATAAAGGCACTTTTAAGCACTAAACCAGGTCTGCACTCGTTAGCATGAATGAAGAAGGGCGTGCCCAGTATGACCTGGCCTTGGCAAAGAGGCAACGCATAGCACATATGCTTGGTCAGTAGGAACACTGGGACTGATACCGCTCTGACTCACTCATACAGTAACAGGGATGCCTAACATGACACAACCTGCTTCCAAGCGTACAGGAGTGTAGTATGTGTATCCGACAGAGGTGGCCCTGCAGCACCACCTGAGGCATGAATGCCATGTGTTAAGTAATGTAATATCATGTACAATATGCACACCTGAGGACCCCAACTAACATCCATATCCGCATATGACCCTGTGGAAACAGCTGCCGTCATACAGTGATGTACATGTGCAAAAACATGGAACAAGATACAAAATGAGGGTGACTAGCAATAAATAGCATGGATAACCACACACCCATGTTTGTACCACAACAAGAAGCAACATGGAATAGCCATGGTCAAAAACCAATGGCTAAAACCGACTACTACTATATAGCTTGCTGCAGACCACTGTCCTAATAGCAGGAACTGCCCCAGGCCTATGTTCACAGGTTCATACTAGGCTATCTGCCCTAGTGCATGTATAAGCCTAGCCATAGTGATGTGGCTATTGCCACCCCTTATAGTGGTAATAAGTGTACAGAATAGATTCTGAATATTGTGCCTCTGACTTAGTAGTGACACATTATGACCCCTTACGTAATTGAATAACATGACTGTGTCTCTGTCTAGTCTGTGCCTCCGTCTCATATGCAGTTGTCCAGATGTCTCCTGAAGAGAGTCAGTGAGGGACTCTGTCAAACATGAACTGGGATACTCTGCTAGAGTGTGAGATGCCTCTGAGTTATGGCTCTGTCCTCCAGCATGTCCTATACATGTATGTGGTGAGGTTCAAATACTCAGCTTTCATGGCTCTGGTGGATTTGGATTGCTTGCAGTGGAGCATGTCTACCAAATCCTGATTGGACATGGTCTTGTATGTCAGGCATAGGTCACCTGTAAGTATGCGGTATGACACTGAACAAAGCTGGACTTCCTCTATTCGGAAGCATATGACATGTGTTGAAGAACCCTGATCTTCATGGTAGGTACTTTTCGGTGCAAAGGTGCAAAGGCAGGATCTGCCCTGTACAAAGCTGAACTAGGTGGGAACAAGGGTCTGTAGGTCAGTAATGTGTCTGTGTAAGAGCTCCATGACTCCTCCCATATCTTTGCAGACAAGGCTGGTTAAGCCTGTGTGGTGGTAGTTGCCATGGTCTGTGGAGGCATCTCCCTTGTGGAGTGGGACCACTGTTGCCGTATGCCAGTGTTCAGGTACATATCCTGTAGCAAGACTAAGGTTAACTAGCAGTTGTATATATGGGTCCAGCCCTTCTGGAGTTCACATAGCATGCAACTGGAGATACCAGCAGGTCCCATGGATGCTGTGTACTTGTCTTTGCTGAGTGTGGCTCTCACATGGACATCCAAGATGACAGTGAGGTTACATACAGCAGTGATAACTATCTTGTTTTGGGGGTGAGGGAGGGTACATCGCACTGAAGCTGTCCGGAATGTTGCCAATATCTGTCAGGTCACTGGAATATATGTTGTTGTGTACCAACTCTGAGCATATCCGAGGGTTCACAACCAGGTGTCTGACATAACTGAAGAAAGCAGTGTGGTTACCTTCATTGTCTTTGGTGATTTCTGTCCCCAAGTTGACCTTGCATGTCTTCATGAGATAATGTAGCTTTCTACTAGTGCTGATCTCAGCTGTCTTCCCTTTTGGAGATGTAGCTCTGTCTTGCATTAGTAACCCTCATCTGTCATACAGTTTGTTTATGGCTGGGGTCCACCAGACAGGACACTTTCCCTTTGTGGAGAGGGTCCTGTTTCCAGTGTGATTGTATGGTCCATGCTGTCTGACATCTAGCTAAGGGAGGTCATTCGGTTTTGCAGTTATCTTTCATCAGCAGTAGAAATGACCACAACAGCCCCTGTGGGGTGTGCCTCATGCACACACATCCAGCACCTGTAAAGTCCACAACAGTACCTCACCAGGAGTATGACAGAGCTGGAACACATGTAATGTGTAGTCTGATTAAACAGAGTGCAGCTCCACACACTGCCATGCTGTCCACCCAGATGCAAGCTGTGCCTGATGTAGAAAGCCATGTCCAAGCTGGAATCAATGCACATGCTGCACCTTGTACAATCTGAATGGCAGGGAGCTATGCACATGAGGGACCTGAACCCCAGCACTGACATATATAGGACAGGCTGTACTGCATTATCAAAAAACACAGAAGCCACCCCCACACATGAGTAAACTACCAGTACAGGTTGTCCATAAAGACACTTGTTGAGTCCCTCAACAGGAATCCTAATGAGTGGATGGGAGATGGGAGGTTTACCCTGGGTATCAATGTTATGTCACAGGTAGACAGAGGCACAGTATACTAAACAAGACATATGACATGTCAAACTAAACACAATTACAATGTGTTGATGGACAAACACATTCTCCGACTAGCATTAGGTCAAGATACCTCTTGAACACAGCCAGCAAGGTGCTCTGCCTCAAATGGACCAGGATTGTATTCCACAGCATAGGGAGTCTCCGGTGATAACTCCATCCCTCCTGTATGTCCAACATACATCCCTGCTAAGGTGTCAGTCACCTGCACTAGTGGTTCAGGTGGATCTTCTGAGTCTGAGGTGGAGCATGTCCATTAATCCCTGTTTGGACATGGCCTGCATGTCAGGCACATGTCACCTCTAAGCAGACAGTATGTGAGTGAATAGAGTGTGAGTGTCTTCAATCTGGCAGCATATGACAGCTGTTGTGGTTCCTTGATCCTTTAGGTGGGGGACAGTCAGGGTGTCTCCAATTGCTGCAGATGTTGGGTGAGATACAGCCACAATAGGGCATTTGACTCGATCACCGGTCTGATAACTGAAGAGTACAGGGAACAATGACCCACTAGAGCTGGATGTGAATCCCATCCTTATCAGGTGGGCAATGTAGAAGGTCTTCCTAGCCACTTTAGCAATGTGAGTCTCAGAAGAATGGCGAATGTCAACCTGGGTCCCCAGGTCCATGATAACCTCCTCTGTGCTTAGAGGATTGCCACCTATATGGTAGCTTGGGGTCACCTTGCTTTTCCTGAAGGGTATGTCTACACATGTTGTGCACTCTGACTTCAGGCCATGGCCCTGGCACCAGCTATCAGTTACTGTGAGTCCCTTCTGAATGATATCTGTGTGTGATGCACTGTCCACTATGGTGGCCCGTGTGCAGTCATCTGCTAACATTGTCATCCAAAGCCCTCCCATGTTGGCCTGTACTCCTGGGAAGTACATGACAAACAATGGTGGCCAAGGACTGAGCCCTGTGTGACACCACCTGTGACCAGCCTGGAGTCTAACATAGTGCCAGCAACTCTAACCCGTCCTTAAGCCAGTTTGCAACCCATCTTGTGACATATGGGTTTACATTTCAGTTGTTAGGGTTTTCCACAATACCTGAGTGGGGTATTGTGTTGAAAGTGTTAGCAAGGCCAAGGTAGGCTGTATGGACTGCCTTTCCCCAACAATGGCCTAAGTGACCAATTTGAAGATGTCAACACAGTACAAAAGGCATGATCTGCCCATGACCAAGCCAAAATGGGATGGGTACAATGTCTGCATGTACCCTATATCTTTGTTTATGAGCTCAATTATGATCCTCTCCATAGATTTGCAGACTACACTTGTTAAGCTTATGGGGCAGCAATTAACAGGGTCTGTAGAGGCACTGCCTTTGTGCAGATGTGCACAACTGGACCCTAACCAGCCTGTTGTGCACACTATGAAAATGTAAATCAGTGATAGGACTGAAGCCCAGGATACTGACCACCACAGTGAAAGTACTGAAACACTACACTAGACAGTGCTACAGTGTTAGGTCAGTATGAGCGGATGTTGACAATTGTGTGCAAAGTATCCCATGCAAAACCTGCAGGCACAGTATACTCCCAGTTTTGTTCACACAAAAGCATTAGGACAGTAACTACACAACATGGCACAGAACACACAACCATAAACTGGAGGTATTTGTTGAAGGTCACACTCATCCACAAATGTGATGGGCTGCAGAGTTCAACATATGTAAAGCCCACACTGGGCATGCTCACACACTTAGATAAATGAGACATCTTTCACACAACATGCCACAGGAAGGCTGAACTGGGCATGCTCACACACTGGTCCAAATGTTACCCTAGCAAATGTGAAAACACACCAGAGGATGCTCATCCCCCTTTCTAGACACTGATCATGTAAGCACCCTATAAGTATATTGGAGAAAAGGATTCTCTCAGTAATCCGAATAGCGCCGTGCTAATCGTCCGTCTCTAGTGTCATAACATAGTTAGGTAGGGGTTTGAATCCAGCAGGTGGCAAGTGTGTGTGAAGGGGGGTAAGTGTGTGTGTAAGTGTGTATGAAAGAAACATCCCTTTTGGCAACTGGGAAAACACACCACAGGATGATCATTCCACTTTCTAAACTCTGATGATGTCAGCACCCTACAAGTATATCAGGGGAAAGGACATTCCCCAGTAATGCGAATAAGCAGCTGTGCTAATCGTCCGTCTCTAGTATCATAACATAGTTAGGTAGGGGTTTGAATCCAGCAGGTGGCAAGTGTGTGGGAAGGGGTAAGTGTGTGTAGGGGTGTATGAAAGAAACATCCCTTTTGGCAACTGGGAAAACACACCACAGGATGATCATTCCACTTTCTAAACTCTGATGATGTCAGCACCCTACAAGTATATCAGGGAAAGGACATTCCCCAGTAATGCGAATAGCGGCGCTGTGCTAATGCGTCCGTCTCTAGTGTCATAACATAGTTAGGTAGGGGTTTGAATCCAGCAGGTGGCAGTGTGTGTAAAGGGGGTAAGTGTGTATGAAAGAAACATCCCTTTTGGCAACTGGGAAAACACACCACAGGATGATCATTCCACTTTCTAAACTCTGATGATGTCAGCACCCTACAAGTATATCAGGGAAAGGACATTCCCCAGTAATGCGAATAGCGCTGTGCTAATCGTCCGTCTCTAGTGTCATAACATAGTTAGGTAGGGGTTTGAATCCAGCAGGTGGCAAGTGTGTGTGAAGGGGGGTAAGTGTGTATGAAAGAAACATCCATTTTGGCAACTGGGAAAACACACTACAGGATGCACATACCCATTTCTAGCGATATCACAATTATGTATGGATTTTGATTACAGACATGCCATGTGTGTTGTGCACACACAGAATGCCCATGTGTGTGGGTTGTCCCTCACAATAATGCATGACATTGATTACACGGGTTATGGCAATGAACACATGATGTATGTGTGTGCCAAATACACATATGTACCTGAGACTTTCAATAGTTACCATGTGTGATGCCTGCCACATGTGAATACATGGTATTTGCACAGGGTAACATTATGACCGTGGTCTTCTGTGCAGATGCTGCATGTGGGATGTGTATATACAGTGTGAGATGTAGATGCTATCAGCCTAGTAGTGAGGGATGCACACCTGGTCTGGGGCATAAAGTCTACATGTTGTTAATGTACAGGAGCTGCATGTTCTCACCTTTTGTGGGAGTGGTAAGACAGTATTCCATAGCAATGCAGTGACTGCATGCTAAGAACCATTCAGCTATGGTGTTGTAGATACACTTATTCATTAGCATTCAGTAATTTGTCGGAATCCCTGGTGAGGGTCTGATGCCAACCAAGGTCAGGGGTCTACCAGCCTGTGTCACTTGCTCAGTGATCCCTTCCATGTTCCCTATCACGTATCCCAGTGAGTGACATCCCACATCAGCTGTGGTGGCATGGACAATGACTGAGTCATATGTGTCCATGCATCTGACTGACTTGTATGTTGCTGTTACAGTTTGGCCATGTGTTTCCATCTCATACATGTGATGTACATCAATGGGTAGGGATAGGAGTTGACTGTGTACATGTGGCAGCTGTGACATTACTACATGACACACATATTCCACAACTGTACCATAGAGGTGACTGACAACTGACCTTTGCACATGCTACCGGAGTATTGAGATTACATTGGTGATTGACAGCACATAGGGCCAATGGTGAAAAAGAGACATAGGTCCATAGGTTAGGTACAGGGATATCTGCCCAGGGCATGTATCCACCTAGCCAGAATGTGCGTGCCTTTCAACATGCATTGTGAATCTGTCTTGCTATGCCCTTTTCCAAGGTTAGTATACTGTGCCTCTTTCTCACAGTGACACATAAGTGATACCCAGCGTAACCCTACAATGTCACATCCAGTCATTAATATCGCTCTTGAAGATAGTCACTGAGTCAGTCCACCTAACCTCTATTGGGATAATAATCAGGAATGAAGGGTGCCTCTGAGTTGTGAATGTGCCCCTCCACCAGGTTA